>NW_011499981.1:523032-580459 GCF_000495115.2 Populus euphratica | reverse complement strand
ATATATAAAATGTCAGGTCACAAAGATTTAACTAGGTTAATTATAAGCTCAAGTTTTGATTAAGGTTCTAGATTAACTTTTCAGATATACCGGATTTCATAGTGATCAAAACCAACATAATATTAACCAAACTATATATGCACACACAACACACATATATGTTAATTTTTTTAGGGATTAAAACAATAATTTTTAAAAATTATAAATCAAAACATAATTTTATTAAAATTAAATAACCAAATTATAAACATAAAACATACATAACCAGAAATTCCACCCACCACCTCCAGTTCCATCCTCAATTCAACTGGCCCTGCCTACACGACTATCATTTTCCCGACGTACGTTGAAAGGAGTAGCAGTTTGCTCCATTATAGTATAGTGACATTGTACGCTATCATCATGCATCCATTGTTGTCTCGCACCACACTCAATCCTTATCAAGGATCTGGATGGATCGATACATGAGATTTTGTTCACCACATCCTTGATCTAGAGTACTTAATCCTCCTGTTAAATGATAGAAACAATTCATTTAATGTTAAATAAATCTAGTTACAGGGAAATCTCTACAAATTGATCATAAAAACTTGTTAATTAAATGAGATATTATTTAAAGTCATACGTATATACTAATCATGTTAAGCTTCTTCTAGAGAGGACCCCTCAAATTCAATGTCCAAGTTGATCCTGCTAGTTTATATATATAGACCTTCTCCCATGCCTCCTACAAATCATCACTTGTTCATTTCAAAGTCAATATGGATCATTGGTTCCTCATCCTCACTTCTATCTCCCTCTCCATCTCCATCGCTGGCCTCCTCAAATTCATTCTCAACAGATACTTCATCAGCAAGAAGCCCGCTCACCACAAACTCCCTCCAAGCCCAAGCCCCCAATCGATTCCAGTGATTAGCAACTTCCTATGGCTCGGCCGCATATCTCCCTCTAATATCCACTCCATCCTCAACCCACTACATGCCAAGTTTGGCCCAATCCTGACTATCTACTTCGGCTTTCGCCCCGTCATCTTTATAGCTGACCGCTTCCTCGCTCACAAGGCCTTGATCCAAAAGGGTGCCATCTTTGCAAGCCGTCCACCAGCTTCTGAGACTCAAAGATTTCGAGGCAGCAATCGGCGACTTGTTAGTCTTTCTTTCTATGGCCCGTCTTGGCGTCTCCTGCGGCAAAACCTTACCAAAAACGTTCTCCATCCTTCCTGCGCGAAATATTCCGCTCATTCCCGCCGTTGGGCGCTACAAATCCTTAAGAAACGCCTGGAATCCCAAGGAAAATCTGGTCAGCCTGTTTGTTTGAGGGAGCACTTTCTATATGCCATCTTTTGCCTGCTTGTCGTAATATGTTTTGGTGACAAGGTTGATGAAGACCAGATTAAACAAATCCAGGAAGTAGTGCATCGAGCGTTTTTGGGTTCTCGGAGGTTCGATACACTCAATATATGGCCAAGAGTGACCAAGATCGTGTTGCGTAGACGCTGGGAGGAATTGTTTCAGCTACGTCAAAGCGTACAAGATGTAACAATTCCCTTAATAAGATCTAGAAAGAAGTTGCAAGAGGAAGAGAGGACAGGCATGGACACTCACCATGATCATGCTGTACCTTACGTGGATACATTATTAGCTCTGGAATTTCCCGATGACAAAAGAAAACTCAACGAGGAGGAAATTTCTGATTTATGCAGCGAATTTCTAAATGCGGGAACTGATACTACTACAACTGCCTTGGAATGGATCATGGCAAATCTGGTTAAATACCCAAAAATTCAAGAAAAGTTATTCATGGAGATAAAAGGGGTTGTTGGAGATGGAGATGTGAAGGAGGTAAACGAATCTGATTTGAAAAAGATGTCGTATTTGAAAGCAGTGATTTTAGAAGGCCTGAGGCGGCATTCTCCTGCACGTTTTCTGATTCCACATGCGGTGACGGAAGATTTTGTCTTGAATAATGAATATTTGATACCAAAGAATGCAGCCATAAATTTCCTGGTTGCCGAGATGGGGTGGGATCCAAAGGTGTGGGAAGATCCCATGGCATTCAAGCCGGAAAGGTTTCTGAATCATGAGAACGGAATTACGAAAGAATTTGATATTACAGGGAGCCGGGAGATTAAAATGATGCCATTTGGTGCGGGAAGGAGAATGTGTCCCGGTTACCAATTATCCATTCTTCTTCTGGAATTTTATGTGGCTAATTTAGTTTGGAAATATGAGTGGAAGGCTGTTGACGGAAATGATGTTGATTTGTCCGAGAAGATAGAGCATATAATGGCGATGAGAAATCCATTGCAGGTCCACTTATCCCCAAGGTAGACAAGCACTAGCTATGCCCTGCATTTCAACTGGCCTCTGTACGGTTTTCTATGGAGTGATATGTTAAATATAATGAAAGACGTATGATGTAATGAAATAAGTTTTTTTTTTTTTTTGTGTATGGTTGGTTTGGAAAGTCATCAATAAATTTATTAATAATGAATTTACCAACCAACTAAAAATCACCAAAGACGATTCTTTCAATGAATATTTCTGTTTGTGAATTCAACAGTAAAATAATTATAAATAGAATGTTAGTATAAATATCAACCTTGAATGGATCTCTATGAATGATGTTTGTTCCCTACACTTTCTAAGTTTGATAAAAAAAAAAAACAATTTAAAAAGGATCTTTTTTTATAAAAAAAACAATTTAAAAAGGATGTAAAAGATGTTATCTACTTACAGTAATATAACTATCATTTCAGTTCATGAGTGATGAGTGAAGGAAAAATAGTTTATCTTGGTGAAACAAAATTCTTATAGTAGTAAGGTGATGAAACCATGTGATGCTTGCTTAAGACCATAAAATGAACATTGCATAGTAGAAAAAACAAGAAAAACATATAAATTTAACATAATTCAATAATATAACTAAATCCACATGAATAAAGAGTTATATTCTATATGTTAAAGTAGAGTTACGTAATATATATTTATATTAAACCCTCACTTTAACTATTGTTACTTTTTTTCTAACACAAGTAAACTAAATAAATTCAAGTTAAATAGTTATTAGGATAATTTTACTAGTGACAGCATTTTAACCTTAACAGTTGGCTACCTTGCATAGTAGTTCAAAAAGGTTGAATGATGATTAAAATTGACAAGAAATCTGGCATGATTTGCGTGGCCAAAATCATTGACGAAGAGATGTAATTTTTACCAATTGAAGACTATAAATATACCCAAACAAATAAAGCAAATTCGAAGCTTATAGAGAGCTTGTCAGGAAATAGAAGGCGAGAATAAGTTGCTAAAAAGTAGCAGTAATGGCTGCAACTGCAGCTTTGCTAAAAGAGAAGAAAAGGAGACAAATTAGTTAGGAGTATAAGTAAAGCAGAGGGTATTCCTCCTACTTCATTGTTGAAGGATTCATATTTTCTCTTTTCATGGACATAGACAAGTTGCTAAATGGTCTCACATCAAAATCCACATTAGGATTCTTTCTGAGTATATTATATCTAGGAGTCACTAAATGAGCCTTACACCATTGTACATTATCATATGCTCTTCGTCTCACTTGGTAACTCTACTATGAGCCAATAACATTGATGTTAAAAGGTGAAAGCTGTCGGAAAATAATAAATATTATATATTAAAATCTTATTTGACAGTTTAAATTTTGATATTAAAATAGTTTTTTTATATGGTATTAAAACTTTAATAACTAAGTAGTCATAAATTTAAATCTTATTATGCTCATTTATTTAATAAAAATAAAACATAAAATAGTATGGATATATACAAGTTTCAAATTTAAAAGGTTTTCACTTAAGAAGCTATGTTAAAGAATAATATAAATTATATGTTGAAACTTCACCTAACAACTTAAACTATTAGATTAAGGTGATTCTTTAATAAAGATAACACAAGCCTCGTGTATATATATATATCAAAGGGGGCATTATATTTTAGATGTGAAGGTAGTATGATAAAAAGAAAAGAGATGACTTGTTTTGGCTTATGTGTTTAAATTATCCTATAATTATTTTATCAAATGATTCTACGAGCTTTAATCTATATGAGGTTTAGATTATTGTAATTAACTAACCTCTGAGAGAACTTCAAATTAGGTTCTGAAGATGTTATTTGAGCTTCTTCTTTTTTTTTGGATTTTCAACATAATTTTGGATTTTAGCTTATTTAAAGAATTGTTAAAGAAAGACCGAAATATATCATAAATAATTATTTAGTAATAACATACGATTTAGAATTCTTGTATGAAAACACTTTTCAACAATAATTTTGTGTTTTTTTCCTCAAGTTGTCTTCCTGTGTTTTGTTTTAAGTCTGTGTCATTAACCAATTGAATGAAATGACTTGTCTAAAAATGATATTTATGTGTTAATATCATTTAGCTTTTTTTTTTTTAGCAATCTAAACTCATTAATTTTATGATTTTTTTTTGTCTTGAATGTTTGATGGTTTTTATAATTAGACACGGAAAATAAAAGTAACAAAATAACTTGATTTAATTTAGATTAAGTTGTCAAATTCATGACTATGATCATAAGACTAAAATAACTCTATAAAGAGCAAATTAAAATAAATAATTAAGCTCAATTTTCAATCGATCATGTTGGATCTAATGTTGAATGATGAAATTTTTAAAAATTTTAATTAAAAAATAATATAAAACAAGTCAAATCAACTCGAGTTAACCCGTTAAGCACTACTCCTGAGTCATATAGCTATGATAACCTAATAACAAACAAATCAAAATAAATTATGAAACTTAATTTCTAATCAAATACAATATTAAAGGACGAGATTATAAGAGAAAAAAGGTCGATTAAAAAAAAATTGAGTCAACTGAATTAACCCATCAAACATGTTACTCGTGTCATGAGACGAGGACAAATCAATAAAAAAACAAATCATATGTTAAATGACTTGTGATTCAAGTTATAAGACCGAAATAACCTCTAGGAAAAAAACAAAAAAAAACAACCTGATTTAATTAGGGTTAAAATATCAAAATTCACAACCTTGATCATAAAACCAGGATATCCCTGTGAAAAGATAATCAAAATAAATTATAAAGTTTGATTCATAACTAAATCAATGTTGAATAATAAAATTAAAAAATAATCAATTAAAAAAACAAAAAAAAAATAATATGAGTTAATTCAAATTAACCTATTAAACATCATTCTTGGATCTTAAGGCTGGAATAACTCATTTGTTAATGTTAATACTAAAAGGGTGATTGACATGATAAGGTATTTATCTTAAAGAAAACATCACTGCCCCTTATGGGCAATTGCCTTCTTTTTTTTTTTTTAATGTAAGTTAGTGTATTTTATGGGTATAAAACCTTTTTTGAAACAAAAGGTAAAGGCCCAGGAGTCGCTAAGATCTGCTACAGGTCGTCAAAGGCCTTTATCAACAGGCCTAATAATGTAACTCTTCTAACATGTTTTTTTTAGAAACTCTCTCTCTTCTATGGATGTTGGAATAGAAAAAATAAGCTGAGTCAATGTTATTTTTTTATTTTTTTATATTATAAAAAATTAATGAAATTTATTTTAATATTATATAAAAATTGAGTGATAATTAAAAAAAAATATTTGAGACTTAGTTGAATTTGTTTTTAAAGTATATTTGTTTTTACTTTTTAAAAATATTTTTGAAAAAAATTAAATTTTTATTTTATTTTTTTGTTTACTTCAAATTAATATTTTTTGATATTTTTATATTATTTTGATATGATGATATAAAAATATATTTTAAAAAATAAAAAAAAATTATCTCAAGATATTTTTTATTAAATTTTTCTTTTATTTAATTTTTTTTCATACTGTGAAAAAAATTAATGATATTTTTTTATATCATATAAAAATTAGGTGATAATAACTTTTTTTTCATTTGATATTGATTTAAATTTTCTTATTAAATGTTTCTTTTTTTTAAAATGCTTTTAAAAAAATTAATTTTATTTTATTTTATTTTTTACTTTAAATTAATATTTTTTTGATGTTTTTATATTATTTTGATATGATGATATAAAAATTATTATATTAATATATTTTTGAAAAAAAAATTAAAATATTTTTAATTTTATTTTTTAAAAATATTAGGTCCATCTTTATAGTTTAATTCAAGAATATAAGGTCCGGCTCTACAACCCGATCTAATTCTATGAGATCCAGTATTATAGTCAGATCCAAAAATATGATTGATCCAACTTCGTATCTGACTGCGCTCCCAAACTGAAGCTCTTGGCAGCTTAAAGCCAGACCAAGATACTCAAAATATTAACTATATTCAGCTTCAAGCCAGACCAAGATACTTCAAATATTCACTATATTCTTTATATATTTTTTTTAATTTAAGATAAAAATTATTAGTGACCGCTGCGGTAGGCTGGTCAATATACTAGTATACACAAGGCTATGTAAACTAAACTCAAGATCCGAAGTTTGGAAACTATTTTGTTGCTAAACCATGCAGGAGGATCATAGGACACCTTAATCGTTAGCTAGAACAGCTTGAAAATGTGAAGGCTGATGGACACAGAGCAGGAAGGGAATTGTCCTCATCAAGTCAAAATGAGATTTTTCCATCAAATAAAAGATATTTTCCGAAAATAAGAGGGCTAAGACAAGTCTCCCTCACTAATATCCGAAGAAGATCCAAGAAGAAAAGAACAACACAACATCAACCCTACAACACAACATATAAACCAAACAGGACTCTCTCCAGTTCACCAAAAGACAACAGAACAACCAAGATGATAAAATATGTCGAATCTAAAAGCCCTTATCTTAACTAAGCACAAAGGTTTCAAGTTTAGGCTTGATTTAACCAAAGCATGGCAATTTCAGGTTTGGTCCTTGAACTGGCAAGTGTTGGACTGCTATTACCACTGCTATCAGAAAGTGAGGCAAGTGTTTTCTGCAAAACCTCAGATGGTGAAGAGACTCTAGTGGCTGGAGGACAAATAGAATCTCCATTTTCAATCATAGAAGAAGATTGATTAGTTCCTGTATCGATGTTGACTGTCCTCAATTGTAACACCTCCGCTAAGGGCCCGCCTGGTGTGCTGCTGGTGTCACCGCCACATTCTTGGTTTTGATCTGGTTTGATTAGGCCTAAGCCCATTTGGATCTGACCCCTTTCATCATCAATAGACCTATTGCCTCCCATTGATAGACTGAGTGGCGAAAGAGGGAGCTTCCCATCTGAGGACATAGAACTTGTGTTTCCAGAATTTGCATCATTAGACCATGCATCAATAAAACTCCTTGGAGCCCCATCAAGAAATAGACTATATTGGCTGCTGTGTTGATCTTCTCTAGCATTAAGATTTCCATATGAGTTCAGATTCAGAGACTCTTCTCGGTAGTGCTGCTTGAGAACAGAAGCATTGTTAAAGGAACCTTCAGTAGCAAGTCCAATTTCTGTGTGCACTAGATGTGGCCATTGTTGATCATTTGTGACAATAGGACCAGTTCCCCCCTTCAACATCCAGTCAAGGCTCCTTAGGTACAAAACCACCAGAAATCAGGGACTCATGAATCGGAAAGTTTCAAGATTTCCCTCAAAATAAATGACTTATTAGCAAAATTTAAAGATCAAACCAACCTGGGTTCCTTGTATGTAGAACCAAAGGCTCCGTTAGCATCAAAAGTCGCAATCTTTTCACTGGATTTGTTTACAAAAACTGGGGTCTGAATATATGGCTGAGGCATAGTCCCAACAAAATGATCATGAGAAGCAGAGCCACTGTTGTTGTTGTTGATAGTGGGGTTAGAAATTGCCACAGTAACAGGAGATTCTGTACAGATAGAAGGATCATGGCGGCTCTTTTTGCTGCTGTTGCTGTTGCTGCTGGAATTGAGTTCCACATGCTTTCTTGAACGGGGTCTGCCTCTATGCATATGACGCTCACAGTATTTTTTATCAGGTGCCACATCTCTTGAGCACCTCCATTTCTTCCCATCTGTTCTCCTGCACCTCCCTGGCTCTAGATCTGCCCTATTTGTGAACCTCACATCCAGTCCATTTCCCACTGCATGTGCCCAAAAATAGCAAAAATTAACCACAAAGATTGCAACTTTGATGGGCTTATGAAAAACTCATCAAGCCAAGAACAATCAAGAAGAAATTAAGGGGCTTATCAGTACTTAATGGGGTTGGAATTAGAAGATGAGGAGGCACATTTATTGAAGACGCCATGTACTTGTATATCATGGCTTGTCTTTCAAGCTCGTTCCATTGTGCATTTGTAAAAGGAAAACCCAAATATGCTGCCATATTGCCTCCTGAACTTGGCAAGAAAAAAATCACTGTAGTTGTCAGTCCACGCCAAACTTGACTCTTTACTCATAAAGGTCTAATCTTTGAAAGTTGAACAGTGAAAATCAGAGAGACAAACAGCTAGAAGTATCATATGACTAGTTGAAAGAGAGCGAGAGCGAGAGAGAGAGAGAGAATTTCTTATACTACCTGGAGATTTGAAGGCAGAATTTTTATACTACCTGGAGATTTGAAGGCAGAAGCTGTGGTGATGGTTGATTCAGAAGTGTCAGAAGGCTGCAAAGTCCTAACCCCAACCGCACCACCATAAGCACCAACACTGTATTTATGTTCCCGACTATAGTTGATTAAGGACTTGTTTCTATCATATGATGATGTGGGACCACTATCAAATGGACGGTGGAGATTGCATGATGAACCATCATAGAAGTCCTTCTAAAGGGGAATGATTGATGATGATCAATAGGTTGGTGTAGCTTCACACCAAAATCAACATTACTAGTCATGTTTCTTTCCTTGGCTGCTTTGTCAGGACGTCAAACCCATAATTTATTCTCATAATGAAAAAATAAAACAAAAGCTTTATTTCCTCAATTTAGCAAATTCCCTTTCCCTTCCCCATCAAACTACCGTAAAGAAAAGAATCTCACTTGTACACAATCTCTAGTTTTCTTGCTTATAGGGCTTTTTAAAGAGACAAGCAAGCTAGACCACCTTGTTGGGCCTCATATCTCTAATTTTCTCTAGGAACAATGTCCGGAAAAACTCTCTCTCTCTCTCTCTCTCTCCTGGAAAAACTCTCTCTCTCTCTCTCTCTAGCTGGTGGGGATGGAGTCATGTGGGGTTGATATGGGATTTTAGGAGATAGGAATGGGTTGCCGCCATTCTTGGCCTTTGCTTTGCTTCCATGCTGCCAACATTCGCACCACCGCGGTGCCAGTAGTCGACAAATCAGTAAAAGCACTTCTCTTTCATCATTATTACACTGCATCGTTTTCTGCCTGCAAAAGCAAGCCACCGAGCGTACTAGACCCCACACCTTTTTCTCTATTTCTTTTATGATATATTTTGTTTGGTATTAGAAATATTTAAAAAAAAATCTATTTTTAATATTAATATATCAAAACAATAAAAAAGTCTTATAAAATATTAATACGAAAGCTTTTAATAAAAAAAACTCATAAATTCTAAAAAATATAGTCTAACCATGCTCTTAACGGCAAAATTAGCATTGAAAATTGGCTTAAAAGGTTGTCTGAAAATCTTTAAGTAGCTTATTACAAAGTCTATTGCAAGTCTTGGACTGAGAAAAAACGAAGAAGAAAACAAAGAACACAAACATCAAGCTAATCCTTCAAGTTAATTATTCAATTAATTTTAATCCATTGGATCGAGTAAGTTCATAAGAAATTAGGTCATAATTTAGTAGTGATTATAATGAAAAGTCAGCATTTAACATAATCAGACAAGAACATGCGGTAAGATTATTAATGTAATCGGAGGTGTTTGTTTACGTAGTTTAATATGTTTTTTAAAATATTTTGTCTGAAAATATCAAATTAAATAAATAATTTTTATTTATTAATGTAAAAATAATAAAAGAATAATATTATTATGTTCAGTGGTAAAACATCTTGCAACCAAGAGGGATGGAATTGCATAAAGTTAAAAAACGAACCTCAACATCAGTATTATGGTTCATGATAAAGCAGCATTAGCCTCGGGAGAAGCACCGGGCCCCAAATATGGGGGGCCCACTTTGGGGTCCATTGGATTTGATGCATTTTTTTTGTTTTTTTTTTAATATTGTAATACGAATTAAATAATCATTTTAGATTCAAAAACTAATTAATTAGTTATTTGTGTTTTATTAAATTTCGCTTTTGTTTTTTCATCAATTTTTTTAAAATTATCTATCTTCTTTTGTTTTTTATATCTTAAAAAATAAAAATAAAATAGAAGAAAATGATGAAACAAATAATGTTTAATTAAATCAAGCTCTTGTTTTTCTTTGTATACTGACATGGAACAAATGTTGTTGATGCTTCTATGAAATAGATATATGATCAGATCTTAAATGAAGTCCGCAAAGAAATTCAGATATATCAAACTATAAAGTCTAATGAAAACAATAATAATGTAAGATCCAACCATTGCTCGGGCTCAAATATTTCCAGAAGATTCTACATGCAATTTCCTTATAGGAAATGATTTTGTCATATATTATTCATCTTTTTTTTATTTTTTTAACTCTTAATTTATAATTTACTCATTAAATCCTCGCAAATTAGCTATTTTAAGTTTCATTTGTTCAAGGTATAATTATAATTTTTGTAAATCCAGAGGAATTAATTTATAATTTACTCATCAAATCAGCTCTTTTGAGTTTCATTATTTGTTTAAGGTATAATTTATTTTATTTATTTATTATTACCACGAATCAAAGGCTACCAAGTTATGGAATCACGAAGAACTGGGGAATTCAATTGAATTCTGGGCACGCAAATTGGTTCCACTACCGAGTTTTTTAAAAGCTCTTTATTTCTCTTATAAGCCATGTATGATATTTTTGGATCATTTTTTTTATGACAGGCATTTTTGGAACATTACAGCACCCAAAACTCTGAAATGTTTAAGAATGATTGCTTTTAATGTTTCTCAATGTCCAAATTGGAAGAATTTCTGTCAAGATTAATGTACGTAATCCTTTTTTTCCATTGTTATCTTTGTGTACTGCATATAAGTTATTACAGAAACCAATCTCGACCTTTTATTAACTCGAAAGGATATACACATCTGTTTGTGTGGATATGATTCTGCCTATCTATAGAGCTTATATTTCATGGCAATGCAATGTATTATTTCTATACTTGTATGTTTTGCTTATCTTGTAACAGGAAAAAGTACGGAAAAACTTTCTGATAAATAAAAACATAGCTCAGCAGGTAGAGCAAAGTACTGAAAATCCTCGTGTTACCAATTCAAATCTGGTTCCAAGCATATGATGAATTTGTTTAGAAATATCTCTTCTATAACTTAATTAAATTAATTGATATAGATAGTATAGATCGACATATATGTTAATAATATAGTTAATAATATAGATCATGATACATACTTATCTAGGTGTCTGAAAATATAGTCTTTTTAGATTTTCAGATGAGTAATTAAAGCATTAAAAAAAAAGTATATTAATATAAATAAAAAATATAGTCTTTTTAGATTTTTAGATGAGTAATTAAAGCATTAAAAAAAAGTATATTAATATAAATAAAAAGTATTAAGGGTATGTAAAAGAAAAAAGAATTCAATTATCTTTTATCTTTTCTCTCTTTTTTTTTATTTGTCCATAATGCAAGTCATCTCGGTCAAAAAATAAATACTTCTCTAGACTAGACTTTTCTTTTAAGTATTTTACATAATTAATTTACCCTTTTAAAAAAACTCTACGTTTATTAAAGGTGAAGTTTCTAAAAAAAAATTCCTTATATCGTGTATCCTCGATTGATACAGCCTCAATGTTTCAATTGTCGATTTAGCATTGATCAAAAAGATTATTCTTATGACTATTGATTATGTATTGCAGGTTAATCCTGCTTCACTAGTACAACTAGGCGACATAAAGGAAGAAGCACTACGCTTAGTAATCAACAACACAAAAATTTTGCTATAAATTTCCCCCTTTCCTTATTGGGATCGAGACTAAGAAGAATGATTAGAACAACAAATATCCATCTCATTTGTGCTTTGGATACCCAATTCACAGTATCTAATAAGTTTTTCTATTTGCCCTAATTTTATTGATTTTTGATCTTTTCCATTCCATTCTGTTTCTCTTTCTCTATTTTATTTTTTAACTTAAAAATTTTTCATTGGAGTTGTATTAGATAGAATTCAATTCCATTTATGATTCTATTCAATTTGCAAAATAAAAAAAATAAGATGTATAAACAAAACTTATGTTTCTACAAAAGTTTTTCTTTTGATTATTCAGGAGCACCACCAATTGGTTATAGTTACGAAATCACATTGATAGCCTTGGTTGTTAAAAAAATATAAATCAATAGAAGGAAAAAAGGTTAAGGCTACAAGGAAACGAGGCCATTGCATAGAGCTAGAAAATTTTGACAAGACAAATGCAACATTGTAGCAATTGGTATAGAGCAGTTCTAGCCACACAAGAAGAATTAAGATGATATAATCCATTGCCCATTTTAACAGCTTAAACTGACAATACTCAACGCGTGAACAATTTCAGCTCTATAGATAGGTACATACATACAGATACATTAGAGATTTATCTTGTTAATTTGATGTTACAACTATCTAGAGCTGATTTCGTGAAACCATTGAAATGCAAAACAGTCTATACAAATGATGCACGATGGCTCTATTCTGCAGTGTCAGTCCGGCCAAAAAGATGTTGAACAAGCTGTGAGAATTGGATCCGACTTTGAATTGCTGCTTTTGCATTCATTGGTTCCTCTAAGACTTGAACAGCACGCTCGTACCTAGTGCCATCATGAGTTCAAGTTCTCTCAGGAATACTCGAAGCTTACATAGTTGTTAATTTCAGGATCCGTAGAATTAGTCAAAGTGCTCGTAAACTGACCCAGACATCCATGTTAAAAAAAAATTAGTCTCACTAATTCCGGTAGAAAGTTGTAAGATCCATGTCTTTGTCCACAAACCCAAGCTTAAATTGTTCAGTTCAAACCCAACCCAACTAACCCGTGTATATAAAAAAAATGTGACTAGACAATTGATTTTTTCTTTTCTTCTCCTTGCCTCCCCCATCGTGACTTTCCTCTCCTAATTACAATTTCAGTTTTAAATTTAAGTTTATGATTGAAGAAAAGTTGAAAAAACAAGAAAGCATTTCCCTTTACTATTTTTTTTTATTAAGAGAGTGATCGTGGAAGGATTAAGGTAGAGTTTAAGGTTTTTAGTTTGATTTGACGATGAAACAATTTAAGAGTTTAAATTGGTATTTTAGTGTGTTGGATGGCCAAGAAAAAACTAAGGCTTTTAAGAGCAAATTGTATGTTTTATGGAATCTGTAGATTTGAAAACTAGCAAATCAACCGACCGACCTATTAACTGGTTTCTACTGGTTGGCTAATTGGTTTAAACTAGCCAACCATTTGGCTTGTGCTACTAGTCAACCAGTTGATCCAGCAGTAAGAGTTACTTGAGCCAGATAGGTTTGATCAGTTTGGATTATGTTTAAAATCAATAAAGTGAATCAGCTTAGTTTTATAATTATATTTTGGTTTTTAAGCTTAGAGTTTTAATCTTTCATGTTACTTTGCTTCAAGTTGTTTTTTAGTATTTTTTGTATAACGATCTTTAATAGTCTCTGGTTCTAAACGCATTTGTTTTTTGCTTTTTTTTTCAAATGAATGAGATAATCTTTAATATGCAAGTAATATAAATATTTTATGTATGTAAATTAGATGATGAGTGCAATTGATAATTTATTATGTGTGTGTGTGTGTGAATTTATTTTTTGAGTGCTTATCCATTCTTAAAATTGCATTTATATTTTGTTAAATTAAAATATATTTGATATGACATTGGTTTGTTTTAATATTATGTGAGTACCAGTTATGTCTTTATATCGATATGCTTGTTAGAAACTTCATACTAATTGAGAGTAGATAATTTTTATGCATATTATATTTATATACCTAGCTCGTGAGAGAGGCATCAGCATATAATGACCGATCCTCCCACAATGGTCACTTTGGGGTATCACTTGGTCACTTTTGAGTGTCATCTTATCTTTAACATGTATTCTGCTATTTTATATTAATATGCTTAGTATGTATATTTATATTAAGATATATATAACTTGCAAATTATTAATATTTAAAATATATATTAAATGTTATTCAATTAGTGAGTTAGTTTGAACTCACCTTTTATTTTAATATTATTTTATATTCTTAATTTTTTTTTAAAAGTTGATTTTTGACGACATAAATTAGATTCTGCTGTAACTAAAAAGTTGATTTTTGATTGAGAGTTCATGCTACTTTGTTTGTTGGCATGCTTTACTTACTTCCACAAAACTTTCCTTTTAATTTTTGATTTAATGTTTTAGATGCTTCATTATTATATTGAATTAATTAAGTTCGGATTTTTATAATGTAATAAGTATTATAGATATTTGTATTTTTATTTTTTTTGATGATATGAAGTTTTGATGTATCATTTGATTTTATTGCTGTGAAGAATATTATATTTTAAAAGATTATGAAATCACAAAATTTTTATATAATTTGTTTTATAATATGTGTATTAAAGTTTAATACAAATGAGATATTTTTACGAAACTACTCCTAAATAACCGATTACGAGTCATGGGTCCGGGTCTTAGAAAAGCCATGCGTTTGGACTTGTCTTCCGGAGCAATGTTTGGACTTGTCTTCCGCAGCAATGGCTCTGGCCCTATATCATGATACAAAGCACAGGCAGATAATGATTTCTTTGAGCTCTGAAAGGCAGATGGAGTGTTGACGGAAACCATACAAGTAGAAGGATCTGTCATTCCACATTAAACATGTTCCTGGTTAAAAATCCCAGGATGGGAAAAGGACAAGTCTCAGCAAAACAAGCGGAATAGGGGGAAAAAACGCAGTTTTGCAATATGAAAAGGGCTTGCCACGCCTGTACAAAAGCATGTGAAACCCGATATGATTGGCCCCTAAAGAATAGTTGGCCACCTGACTGTAAAATCCAATTCCATGGATGTTCAGTTCAAACCTTAAACAACTTGAAAAAATCAATGGCAGTGCCAAACTACTAGATTCTTCAGATTAACATTAATCACTGCAATTGGAGGTGCTATAACCCAAAACTTTAGGGATCCACTATCCAAGGAACCTAGACAGAAGAGGCAGTTCCTACAGACTAGTCCAGGCAAATGAGTCAGAATTTTGAGCACAAAGAGAAACTTCTAGCTTAGAAATACCATCTGAAAATGACACTTTATGATGATGACGTTTGTAATGACTTTGGCCAATAAAAACACAGGGATTCAAATGCACATTTTAATTGGATTTTAGCTTAGTTGTTTTCACAATAACTAGATGCAATTCTTTTGTTGCTGGCTTCTGATTTAGAAAGGATAGACCATACATAATTGGAAATATTTAACAGATATCGATGTAATGCACAAGCAAGTTAACCATCAGCCATTAATGATAAGAAACAGAATCTCAAAGAACATGGCATCAATAAAAGAAGCGAAAGCAACCCTTACATTGCTTCGGGTCGCTGCATCTTAGAAATTAGGATTCTTTCCAGTGAACACAAACGTGAATACAATGAAGCAACCTCACAGGCTGCATGTTTGAGAATAAAAGGCAACAAGAAGGAAATCCTGAAAGAACAGAAAAAATCTGATATGGTGAATGAAGCATGGCATCAATAGCAGATACACTTTTTTGATAGAAGACGGTTAAATTGAATTCTATCAAAAGGACATGGCTTGGCCATCAAGGAGATGACACAAGCCTGAACCTGAGAAGACATACAAAGTTAATTACATGAGTAAATGACGACATAAATTAGATTCTGCTGTAACAATACATGTAAGTAGATTATGCTAGAGCTATTTTCTCTGGCTTTCTTATTTGGAGGTGGAACTGATGTTGGGGAGGCTTTGAGAGGAATGATCTGTTTTCAGATTTACAGCCAAGCAATCAGTTCCATGGAACAACGCACACCTTGTTTCGCCAATAAGCTTGATGGCTCATTGCCTGCTGAGCTTGGAAATTGCTGTTCACTTGTTGAACTTAGGCTTCAGAATAACCTACCAGGAGGGAACCTTCCACCTGAAATTTGTAATGTTGAGAATCTTGAGGTTCTTTTCTTGTCCAAATTAGCTCAAGATTGGGAGATGGGGAGATTGAGCAACCTTAAAATATTAGCTCTGTATAGCAATAATTTGACCGGTAGAATCGCATCTGAAATCACAAATTTTACAAAACTCACCTATCTTTCATTAGCTCATATTAACCTTACTGGTGAGGTACCATCTGAGCTTGGGAATGTTCATCAGATTTACATAGACTCGACCAAACTGCAAACCGCCTTTGCGGACTAATTCCTCCTTGTGTATGCAATGGCACTAATCCGAGAGTTTTGATGCTTGGGGAATTCCGGTTTAATGGGAGCTTTCCGATTGGAATATGTTTGTTCCTTAGGAGGGTGATTCGTGGTGACAATCTTCTTTCAGGGAGTGTGCCGACTGATTTGGAGAGGAACTCTGGGATTTCTTACTTAGAAGTTAGAGGAAACTTGCTTGAAGGAAACATACCAGCAGTTTTTGGTCTTTGGAGCAATCTATCAATGATAGGTTTTTCAGGAAACAAACTCTCCAGCTCTGTAACTCCTGAGCTTGGAAAGCTTGCAAATCTTCAAGTCTTGAGACTTTCTTCTAATAGTCTAACAGGAAGCATTCTGTCTGACGTGAGTCATCGCAGAAAGTTAATTAAAATGGATTTGATTAAGAATCAGTTTTGAGGAAGAATTCCTCCTGGGATCACTTCATTGGAAAAAATAGAAAGCCTTCTCCTCCAAGAGAATGAACTTAGCGGAGTAATTCATGACTCTCCCCCCCCTATTCAAGGTCTCTTTGAAGTGCAGTTTGCTGTTAACATGCTTCAAGGTCCTATTCCTTGCGGTTTTGAGTAAGCTTGACTATTTTAGTTCAGTTCTAAATTTGACATAATAAGCTTTGATAAAATATTTTAGCTGAGGTTTGAATATATATTATTTTTTAATATATTTTTTAAGTAAAAATTTTTAGACTTGAAATTTATATAGGTTTACACTATTTTATACTATTAATTAGTTTTAATCAAAAACATCTCTCAAGTGAAAAAAATTTACACTTAATTTGAATTCATGAGTTTTTAATCAACAAAGTTACGATATTATATCAAATAATCATATTAAAAAATCAGTTTAACTTAAAAATTAAAGTTATTAAGTGAGGTGGTGGATATATGATTTATTTTGTTCTCTTACCATCTAGACAGATTACATGTTCTTCATCTCTCAAGCGACAGCTTCTCTGGTGAGATGCCACCAGCACTAAACACGATCTCCCTTTACTTTGTCAACATATATTTCAATCAATTCTCTGGCAAGCTCCCCTTCTTGGATGGGAATAGCAGCTTCATATCTAGAATCTTTTCTTGGAAATCCAGAACTTTGTTCGCTAGATAATGATGCAAGATACTGCAAGGATGTTAGAGAAGGCCATACAAGAGGGCTTGACCTGCATTTGCTGGTTGGTGTCGTTATAGGTGTGGTAATCTTTGTGGTATTTCTTAGTTCTGTGGTTTACATACTAGTGGTTTGAGTCCTTCAATGTGAGAATCACCATGATCAATCACTTCTTCATGTATGTCAATCGCGGACTGAAGATTAACTGTTTGAGGATATAATACCTGCTAGAGAAGGTTGGAGTGAGAAATATGTAATTGGGAGAAGCAAGCATGGGACAGATTTTGCAGGACATAGTCTGCAAACTCCAGAAAGCATTGGCCTGTCAAGAAGGTGAGTTTGTCTGAGGCTAACTTTAGCCTCGAAATGAGAACTTCGAGCCTGGACAAGCATCGAAATATCGTAAGAATGGGGGTTGCTGCATTAAAGATGGATATGGGTTCCTTGTAACCTACTTCATGCCTGGAGGAACATTATTTGATGTCCTGCACAGACATGAACCGTGCATGGTCTTGGACCGGGACACCCGATATCGCTTTACTTTAGGTATTGCACAAGGCCTTTCTTACCGTCAGCATGATCGTGTGCCGCAGATCATTCACAGGGATTTCGAATCAGATAATAATTTTATGGATTCTGAATTGGAACCCGAGGTTGGAGATTTCAGGATGTAAAGAATGCTTCTTGGTTCTGATTCAAGCTCGACAAGGTCTAGAATTGTATGAACTCTTGGCTACATGGCATCAGGCAAGTCACATTCTACCAAGCTAAACTGTTCTTTTGGTTTATTAATCATGACAAATTTATGCAGAAGCTCAAACACTAAATTCATTTCTTGTATTTCTCCTATTTCCCTATCCAAAATTTCAGAAAACGCATACTCTATCCGGTTGCCTTCCTTTCTTGTATTTCTCCTATTTCCCTATCCAAAATTTCAGAAAATGCAAGCTCTATCCGGTTGACAGAGAGTCGTTGCATGCAGTTATGGAGTCTTTCAATTAGAGCTTGTTTTCAGAAAATTGCCACCAGCTTTGAAGAAGGCCTGTATATCGTCTCCTGAACAGGGAAGACATATTACATAACTTTTCCAAACATCTTACATACTAGCACCAGACAAAAAAAAAATTGAATGCTCGTGCATTGCCATTCATCCAATACAAATTGCAATCTCGCATCTTCAAGAAAATTTTGTGAACTGATTTGAGTATTACCATGCAGATAGTTAGGAGTCATGATTATTCTTTAACAAGGGGGGGAAATCCGTAAAGAAACCAGCGGCAATATCAGAAAAACATGTCTGATGTCACAACATCAAAGTACAGCAGAATGCCTCAAGGCTCCTACTCTGCTGCTTGCAGAGGTTGTGAAGCTTCATTTTGTTTCAATTTTTCCAAAGCAGAAATCCGTCTATCCAGTGACTCATGAACGCTTTCCACCTGTATGAGAAATTAACCACATATGAGTAGCATATCCACGTTTCTCCTAACAAGAACACAGAAAGAACCTTTCATGTCCTGTCTTCAAATGCCAATCCTACCCTTGATAATAATGCTTCAAGTAAAGTCAACAGCAAACATGCAATTAGTCGAAATGAAAAGAAAATTTTTGGGTCGTGTTACTAACATTTCATGAAGTGTTAATGGCATTTCACCTTTAATGAGGGAGTCTCTTGTTCCATCAACACTTGATGGAGTGCTAGTAGCTCCGCTCAAAAAAAAGAAATTCATTGGAAAGGAAAAACCAAATTCCTGTTGGTTCTTGTACAATATATTCTGAAGGGCAGATGCTAACAGAATTACCGCTGCAACATTCTTCAGTCAGTTACACCCTTCCCATGTTGCAATGAGAGCTAAAACACTTTGATGAAACATTAAGGAGGCTATATTCGGAGAATGTTATCTGGATCAAGAAAGGTTAACTCAATCCATATGATAAATGAAAAGAAGAATTTGCAATGAGATCCAATTCATAGCCTCTAATACCAGTACCAGTCTTCTGAGTCATTATTCCCTCCTATATCACTTATCAACCCCCATGTCTACAATTTTATAGACAAAAAAACAAGTTACTTTCTGACTTTCAAATGCACGTTTTGCATGAAAAAAATGCATTTGTCATGACAAATTATGATTTGCTTTCAGTCTGAACAGGCAACATGGAATTCTCATCAAAGAATGCCAGTAACTGTTTAGTTAATGTCAATGGTAAATCATGCATTTAATCCAAATGAACAGAGAAAATCTTTTGGGTGGGGCTATTAACACTCCATTAATTGTTAATGTCACTACACCTTTACAGAGAAAAGTCTTGCACCATTAACATGTTGGGATGTCTTTATAAAGTGCTAATAGATGGGCCCAAGGTTTTCTTTCATTCAAGAACAACCTGAATGCCTCCATGTTCTGAACTTGGAAATGAAATAAAGAGCATCTTAGCAGGACTTATTTGGGAAAAAGATATTCCTACTGGTTCTTTTACAATATCTGCTGAACAAATGTTAACATAATTAGCATTCCAACATCCTTCAATTAGTAACACCCTTTTCCATTGCTAAGGGGAAAGTGCTCTAAGGATGTTATCTGGATCAAGAAAGCTTAATCCATATGTGGAAAGAAACAAGGATGTGCAATGTGAATTCCAATCAGTAGCCTCTAATAGCAGTACCAGATAACTAAATCATTCTCTACTATTTCTACAGTTTCTCTAAACAAAAGTACTTACTGATTTTCCGATGCATGTTTTGGACGAAAACTGCAATCGTCGTGACAATGTTATGATTTGGTTTCTGTCTAAACAGGCTACATAAAATTTTCATTAAATAATTCCAGTAAGTAAAGCATCCTATGAAAAAAGTCCATATAACTTTCTATACAAGGATATACTTGAAAATCCAGCAACAAACACATACAAACAAGGCTACACCGCAAAAAAGACCAACAACAAGAGCATGCAGCATCAAACAGTTACCATTAACAAATCAATCTTGAAAATCAACCTCTTCAATACAAGGATATACTTGTATAAAGTTCTCCATAACATCTCCCCAACTAGCTTCACTACTTTTATACCATTTTTATTGCCTCTTAGGATCCTCGAACTTCTTTAATACTATAAAAATGCTGATAAAAGAACAGTTGATGCAAATGAGCCACATTCTAATATCACTCTACTAAGTACACAATCAACATACATTATTCCAAAGCATACAAAAAATCAACGGCAAGAGCAAAAACAATAAAAAAGGGAACAAAATAATAAAAACCCACAATTATCATATTCCAATAATGAATAATTGAGCCTCAAGTTACTATCTTTTCTCTCAAATTCCATATACTATACGATTCCACTTCATGCATCAATCAAGAAAAAAATGAAAAGGGGACAATAAAAAATGAAAACCCATGATTAATATGTTGCAATAAGGACTAAATAAACCACAAGTTACTGCCTTTCATTACAATGCCAAATGGGTTACATATAGACTGCAAAATTAGGCTTAAAAAGCACAGATTTCTCTTCTTCTTTTTTCCTTTTTTGAGATTTTGATGATTACCTGTTGAGAGATGGCATCATGGGCAACCTGGAAATCTTTGTAAAGGAGATAGATTCCTGCAAATGATGCTGTTGCTGCTCCTGCAAAGAATGAAGCCAATCTCACTCTCAATACGTAACCCATTTTTTCTCCCTCTTTTTTTTTCCCTTTGTTTTTTTCTCTCTTCAATTCTAAAATGGTGTCAACTGTGAAGCCCTTTTCTTTGTCTTATAGGATATCTTCATTTTTGGTTTTTTAAAAAAAAAAAATTGTATTTGTATATATTATTTTTTTAAAAAAAAATTGTATTTGTATATATTATTTTTGAAGAAACCTCGATTTAGCTCTCATATGTTATACATTATCAATTCAGTCCTAAAACGTTTGATCTTTTAATTCTACCTCATCTGTGTTTAGACAATACCACCTCTTCATCCATCTAAGCGAAGCTTAGCCGGAAAAACAAAAACAAAAAAAATTGAGTGCAGGGTAAGATCTCCCTTTAAGGCTTATTATAACTTGTTTTAGAGCATTACATGAAAGCAATTGATGAGCATTTAAAGATTTTGGATAAACTTGATAGGGTTTAAAACATTAGGAGTTAATTAATAATAAAGCAATATGTTAGGACTAAATCCAAGCTTTTCTATTATTATTATTTGGTTTCTAAGGGTACATAAGCTTTAAACACAGTTTTAAAACTCTGATTGACATGGCAAGTTGTATTAGAACTCCATTGATATAGAATCTAAACTTAAACTGGCATGGGTAGAAGAAAACAAAAAATTTACCAACTTAGTTACTCAATTGACCTGTACTTAATTCGAATGGATCCTCACATCATTAAGGTTTTCTTCAAAAACAATATTAAAAAAATAAAATTTTAATTATTTTTAATAAAATAAAATTAATTTAGATAATATCTCAAACTTATAATTTGGATATCAAATTTAAATCAAGTTTTACAATTATAGCTTAAACATTTCATGACATTGATGGACAATTTGAAAGTCTAATTTGTTGAAGATATTTTTAATATGTATTTGTGGTTATGGTAGTTTTTTTATTGTGTTTTAAAAATATATAAAAAAATTATAAATTATATTTTTTAAATAAGATTTCAAATGAGAGTTTTAGTGTGACCCATGTAAAATTATAGTATGTATTGATTAACTAAATACTTTTAAATTTATTAATAAGGTAAAATATAAATTGTGTTATAGAACAAACGGAGAGCCCATTTGTTTTTATATTTTAAAAGTGTTTTTAAAAAATATTTAAAATATCTTATTTTTCTTTGTTTTAAATTAATTATTTTTTGATGTTTCAAACATTAATGTATTAATATTAAAAATAAATTTAAAAAAAATAAAAAATATATATTATTTCAATATATTTTAAAAAATAAACCATGTTATAGCTCCCCTTTAATCATTGAGAAAATAATATCAGAAGAAAATGAAGTCTCTCATAAAAAATTAATAGATGTTATGGTTGGAACCGTCAATTAAAATTATGTCCAAATAATCAATGAGCACAGATGGTATGTTATTTTACCAAAGCTTTTTGCTTATATGTCATTTCACTATTTATTTTAATTTTGTGTGTTAATTTTTCAATATATCCTCAAATAATCAATGAGCACAGATGGTTACATATGTTGAGGTAATTCATAGGATAATACCATGGTGATGGTTTTTCATTGTAATTGTGCACTTGTGACTTACATTGTGCCTAAAAAATAGTGAGAAAATGAAAATGAAATTTGATTAAAAGTTTAAGATGGTGATTGCTTATGTTCCATGCAGTACTTGGAAAAGAACAACGAGCTGATTATGGCTATCATGGAGAATCATAACAATGCCATTTTCTTGTTTTTTTTCTTTTATGGAACTAAAATGGTGTGATCTGCATAACTTCTAGCTCGGATATTTTTGCTGAGAGCTTGATGTTTCTGACTAATTCTGATATCCAAAATGTAAACCAGTTTTTTCCCCACATTTCATTTTTATTTTTTTATTTTTTGTGCTGGGCCTTTTTTGGGTACAGTGTTTTGAACATGGCGTTGGAAACAAAGACAGCATAACCAAATATATATGTCAACTGGAAGCTAATGTAGAGATTTCTCAAAATTAACAAAAAAAATCTCACCTCTGGCTCTACTTCTTATTGATGATTTGTTAAAAATATCAGTTTATTAAAACATCTATAACTGACATAAGCTCTCAGAAAGTGGCCATAGAGAATGAATGTGAGAGCAACAACAATGATCTTGCTGATGTTTCTCAAAGGTTTTCAATCAGGCTAATCCTGCAGCATGTTTGGCTGAAAATGAGGTGATTGGAATTATATTTTTGAGATCGTTAGAACAGTGTGTGAACGGGGAGCTATGAGCTATTATAGTTTTGCTTTCAGTTCTTGGTTCGTCAGCTTCATCTAGCTTTTGTTTGACATTTTCTATTCGTTTCCTTTTTCTTTAGCTATTGGAAACGGAACAGAGCATCACTGTTGAATCTCTCTTTTCGCTTACTAATATCTGTCAGATTAGTGTAATTTGAAAAGCCTCTAGCCATTCTTTCTCTTCCCTTGTTGAGAAAGAGCGGAAAATTATGCTAGCTCGCAACACTGTAGTTCCTCTACACAGGCACGTATATTCACATTTTTTCGTGTAAATTTGCCAATGATTCGGGTATCAAGCCCAGTTACAGCAGAACCTGATGTACCTAGCAAGAATTGCTGATGCACAACCACAAGGAACCACAATGCCTTCTCAAGTAATTTGCTGACTAATATCTGAACACTTTCTTTTTTACTTTGTTTTTCCTGGGTCAAAAAAACATTTGACTTAAGAGAAGCTGCCGTTGAATTGGAATGTCTCTTCTGTTTTAAAAAAGAATACTGTAGATGCCCCAGCAACAGCAGCAGCAGCCTGCAATAAAGCAAGAGCAGTACATGCAGCCATCTCAAGTTGCTATGCTTCAACAACCAATGTTCTTCAATCAGAAGCTCCCTTTCCAAATGAATGATCAGCAGGAGCAACAGCTGCCTCCACATCTCCAACAGCAACATTTCCTCCAAGGACAAATGAGACCGAGTGCCACTGATGGAGATTCTGATGCATGAAACCAGCTGGTGCTCACTGCCTTGAATGTTTATAGTTTAAGGACTTAATGGAGAACTAGTACAACTACACCCATCTAACTTCTTTTTCTTTTATGCAGGCTGTCTAGTTAATATCTCTTGTGAAGAGGAAATTCTGATCAATGATGTTTCAATAGTTGTTCATTGGAGGCTTAGCATACTGGGATATAATATTTAACGTGGTTCGGCAAATTATCTATATTTATAGGAGAGTTTTATATTATTAAAAATAAAAAAAAAATATAATATAAATACATGAAGGAAGAGGAACACATCCACTCTACTCAATTCTCATTTTTTATTGCTACACTTGCAGCTATTACCATTGCAGCTCTTCTTTCTTTTCTTTTTTTTTCTCTTTTCTCTCTCACACTCACTCCTATTGCTCTTCAAATAATGTTTTTATTTATAAACAATAATAGCAAGATATGATCCATATAAAACATGGCATCAATTATATCATAGTTTATGCTTTCACTTTATATCAAGTATGTGATGAATTGTTGAATTTTTACAAAGTGAAAGTAAAGTATCTGCCACAATAATGGTAATTTTCTAGCATTGTGAGCATGATTAAGTACCTTTATCTTTTACTTTCATGGATGCATGGAGATTTTCATGTAAATTTGCAGAGGTGAAACCCAAAATGCTTATTTTATTTTATTTTGCATTGAATGGAAAGCTTCCAGTTAAAGGCAGCTTCTTACAAGTTAGAACATGCAGGCATTGTTTGGTCCAAAATGGTGTCATCACAAATCAAGCAATGGCAGCAGTCATTGCCAATTCTTGTCATAGGCTGTGATTCAAAAGGTGCTAATACTACATAAAATAAGAATTTTTAAATCCCATTCAAACAATGTCAAGCTTCAGAGAAACAATCAGTATGATCATGGCCACTCTGGTGCATATTGTTTGATTGGAACTTGGATGATACCCATATAATTGCAGACTGAAAATTGGGTTTCCCTTCAAAGGTGAAGACAGAGGACTGTTTTAGTGTGGAGATGAACTTTGATCAACTATTTTTACTCTTAATGTGTTTTAAGATGGGGATGTGTAATTGTAGACTACTTCACATCAAGTGTCGATCTTTGATACCTTACATGAGACTTAGAATTTGTTTAGGATTATAATAGTAGTGGTGGTTCAAAATATTTTTTTATTTAAAAGTATATTAAAATAATTTTTTATTTTTAAAAAATCATTTTTAACATCCTCATATTAAAATGATCTGAAAATATAAAAAAATCAAAGTTTTTGAGATAATTTTTTTGAATTTGACTTCAATTAAATAATTTTTTTATATAAAACAAGAATGTAAGGATAAAAAATCTTAGCCGGAGTCACTAGTTTAATTAGTAATTTAGATAATATAAAGAGAAAATATAAAAATAAATAATTAAACTAATATATATATATATATATATATATATATTAGTCTTTTTGGATTATCATTGAAGAATGCTTCATTGAAGAATGTTGAACGAGAAGCTATGAAAAAACATTTTAAAAAAATATTTAATTAGATGAACTTGTAAATTTTATGATATGAGCATAAATTAAGATAATTTTATAAAAAATAAAAAAAATAATGAAATTAAAATAAATTAATTTTAAATTTTAAAAAAGCAAACATCAACAAACTTTTTAAACCTGATTTAATTTTTTAAAACTTGCAACCCGTGAAATCTTGAATTTGGATTCAATTAAAAAGTTTAATTTTAAATTAATTTAATTTTAAATAATAAAATTATGAAAAAAAATATTAATAAAAAATACTTGTAAAAACAAAAACATTTAGCAAAAAAATGAGGATAAAAATTGTTAAATAAAAACACAAAGAAGATGAAATTGTAAAAAAAAAAATTATTTCAAATAAAAAATAACAATAAAAAAATAAAAACTAAATTTGAAAGATTAAAAAAGTATTGAATGATTAAATTGAAAAATATTTGTAATTTGACAGATTATTTATATATTAAAAAATAATAAGAATGAAATTAAAAAGTACTTATAATTTGATATATTATTCAAAATTATAAAAAAATAACAATTAAAAAGTAAAGATTAAATGTGAAGAAAAATATATTGCAAGGGTTAATCTGATTTTATAAAGGGACCAACACTGAAGTCGAGGTAGGGAGAAGGAACAATTGTGAGTGGCAGAACCAAGGAGCATTCAGTTCCCATGTCACCTCCATGCGCTACCCAAACAATGTAAGGGCTGTCCGCATGCTCCAGCTAGTGTTTTTTAATAATATTTAACCAATGTATATTATAATAATGCTCTTGGATATCCTTTAAATTTAAACAAAATCAATGTAAAATGACAAAAAACCACTTGCTCAAGAATTATATTGATTTTATTTTTAATAGTATCAAATAATTACAGTATTTTGAGAAATAAATCAAAAAACCAAAACACCCCTAAATAATAGGCATTATATTATTATATTTCAGGATTAAATTAATAATATGTAAAAACAAAATGAAAATAACCAATCTAACCTATTAATTTATTAAAGATAATTGTGTCATGAGAGATTTTTTAAGCAGAGGAATTTTATCATCACGACATTATTGTAATAAATAGTACTAAATCTATGTAAACAGTAAATTTCCTAAAACAATAAGGTTTTTTTCAACGACCGAGAACAACAATTCGAGATACTCGGGTGAACTTGACAAGGAGATGAATGGACACTGAAGATTTAAACAATTCTGAACAATTTCACGCTATATATTTCTTAATTTTAAAGTTAGTATTCGAGAGAATTTATTGTCTTCAATATACCAAAAGATAAAATCAGATATACCAAAAAGATACAAGTATACATCCTTAAAATCATTTGTCAACAATATTAATATCAGATGACACAGACACCCTTTATATATATATATATATATATATATATATAAAGCACGACCCATGTAAAGCCTCGGTATCAAAAAGGAATAAAAATTACTATAATATATATTCAGAATTATAAGGGGGAAAATGGTCCACTCATAAAAAGTAGAAAATATATGTTTTTATAGGAAAATATATTTATTATAATTTTAAAATTAAATTAAATTAAATTATACCCTTTGAGTGTGATTGCCGCTTATTTTTGGATTGTGGGGGTACCAGACATACCCTTTGTGTGTGATTGCCACTTATTTTTGGATTGTGGGGGTACCAGACAGCCTCTACTGCAGATTCCAGCCGAAGAGCTTGGTCCCCAACGAGGAGTAGATAGTTGTCCTGAAGATTTCACCTCATTATCGATTACAATCAAGAGATCAAAGTAGCTCTCACACTATATGTAAAGTCACAAATTTCAAGCCAGTGATTTATCTCATTTTAACCATTTTAACAATGCATGAACAGCATTGACCATAACATTCAGCATCAAAAGTTTTTTTTTTTTTTGAAGCATTCATTTGCTGCTGAAATAATGCCTTCATTAAAAATCTTGGCAAGCAAAGAAATTAAAAAGGGAACAAAGAGGTGCAAGGATGACAAAGGAAGTAGGCTATCAAATGCACAGATGCAATTGTGTGCATGAATATCAATGCAGAAAGTTGAATGTGTAATCTTTGGTATCATAAACACACATAAAAGAGAAAGCAGTTTTTCCAAAAGCATAAGATTAAAAAGGATTTTTAAAAAAAAATCAGCCAAGTCCATGGTGGATTCTATAAGAAGCAAAAGATGGCAGGCAGTTACAACAAGAGCACCATTCTACTGCAGATCACTCCCATATATGCCCGATCTGCACACCAATTAACTCCATAAGTTCATTTATACATTGATCACTGCCTCCTGCAATAACAAATTAAAATTGATTACTTATCAATGGCAAATCACACAAATCAAAGACAAGAAACCATGGTCAAATAAACCAAGAACTGGCATAAAATGCAAATGCTCCTCTAAAATAATCGTTATTATTACCATACTAACTTCTAGAAGTTAATGCAGCCCCGGTTGTCCTGAAAACATTCAGTCAAATAAAACTCAATGAGCCCTTAACCCGTGGTACAGATTAACACATTATCCAACATATATAACAAAGTCTGCAATATTTAGCAGGATTTAAACCATACCTGCTCTGCTGTTTTCCATTATAAATTGAGTTAGATGTCCCATGAATTGAGCCCTTGCTTTGAGTACTGCTGACGCCTGATCTGTCAAAATCTTGCCTATTCAGCTCGTGAGAATCTTTTGATATGCTCAGAATCTTAACATTGGAGATGCCTTTAGCAACCCCAAAATTAACACCATTTGAAGATTTGGATTCAATTGACGGAGCCTTCTTAAGTCGATGGGATTGTGCCATGGGGGTAACTGCCACAGAAGGCAAAAATGACGAGTAAGGAGATGCTGCTGCTGCAGCAGCAGCAGCAACTTTAGCAACAGCTGCTGTAGCAGCTATCATTTCTTGAGCTCCTTCCCGAAGCTGGATATAGTCACCCTCAATCAAAAACAACTGAAATCACAACTTAAAGGCTCAGATATAGTGATACAGTCTATGCATGCAAATATGTAAATTAGGATCCCAAAAACTCACTTCTGGGTGACCACCCACAAAGTCATCTAGCTTTCCATATTTTCTCTTGTAATCATGCCAATGCAAAGGAGAAAGCATCTTGCCAAGTCTATTTGGTAGCTGTTATTGACACAATGATAATTATCATTGCTTCTGAATGGTTTCAAAATGTGCTAAGATGAGAAGAAAAGAATTTTTTACACTACTGACCGTTGAATTGATCCGAATTCTACCACCAGCTGGAACAGTACGAACAATGCAAGCCAAGAGAGATCGTTCATCAAGGAGAGGAGTATCTGAAGTTTTTCCTCCAGTGACCACATTTGTTTGGTCAGATGAGATAAATGCTTTAGATGATACAGCACCAGTGCCATTGTTGATTGTGGTTTCACTGACATTAACTGAATGCACAGATGTTTCAGAGAGTGATGCACTGGCAGCAGAACTCGCCTGCTCTTCTGTCAAAGCTTGGTCCTCTAGCCCCTGGTTATTGAAGTTCAAAACATTTTGATCCTACACCAGTTCAAATTTAACTGATTTTAGTCCCTGCCCTAATTGCCAGCTGCTTCTAATGGAGTTAAAAAGATGTTAACCAGTGGCACCAGAAAAGCAGGGGAACATTGAGCAAAAATAAGCACAGACCTTCATTTCAATAGTCTGTTCAAGAGTATTCAATCTCAAGGCATCACTAAATTGGGAAGAAATCTCTTGCAGGCTCTGCTCAGGTTGAGGAGTGACCAAGTAACTTCTATCAATCGACTCCAGAACCTGCAGGAGGTTAATGTTTTTGTGAATCCAGTCACTAACCATCATGAAACATGTTCATTACCACGGGTGATGCAACAGCTTAACATGCATAACCTGTGATTCCCCTGTGGATGATAAGATTACAGGATCAGGCTCTGCTCCTTGACTGATATGAACATCTAGATAGTCTGGATGGAAGTTGTGGCCGTTAACAGGCCTTTCATAGTCATACTTTACATCTGACCTCATAGGATCATGATCAGTTTGAGATGATGCAAGCTGGTTCTGTGTAGATAATTGTGCACTCTCTGTTACAGCCTGAAGAAGATTAAAAAAAAAACAAAAAGAATACAAATTGTTATCATGGAAAGCTAGGTTAGAAAATATGTTTTTTTATTAATACCCGATAGAAACAAGCACACTTCATATTTACAACGATATGCAACTATAATGAGGACAGAAGAAGTTTACATTTTGATAGTTACCTGTTGATTCTGCCACTGTGGGAGAGATGACATTGCTGGTATTGAGTGAAAATGCCCAGCATGAGATTGGGGAGCATGTGATGTCATAGAATGGTGAATCCCCTGTTGATGCAGAATGAACGGGTGGAGTGCAGCCACCTGCCCAGGTGGAAGGTAGGTTGGCATCCCGAGTAAGGACGTTGGAGCCATTGGAACACCAGCAGCATGGCTGGTCTATTGATCAACAGAACAGAATATTGGAAGTCATGGATACAGGATTTGAACAGTTAATTTTCCTTCCTACTAAAAAGTATGTTTCAATCACGTACTGCATTACAGAAAAAAATTAGTTTTCTAGGGACAAACACCTGGAAACCCCTATAAAATATTCTATCTGTATGGCCCAAGGTTTTATTTTTTCCTGTCAATTTGTAATTAATAATCTCATCATTCTAGATCTTTTTTATGGTATGAATCCTTTTGACTGCTCTTATCACAATAGGTATGACCTCGGATCTCAACTCCAGGGGTATAGTATGGAACCAGCTACCTGAAAGGGATGAAAGACTCAAACTAAGCTAGAATAATGGAGGCAAGAGTGTGAGGGGAACAGGGAATATAAGGTCACACAATGTGGCATATACTGAATTGCAGCTGACCAGCAATGCTGTAGAATAGAAGAGATGTCGTATTTACAGTTCGCATTGATAACTTGGAAAAGAACAGGATGGTATATATTAAGATTAATGGGAGGAAAAAAAGAAACAGTGACAAGGAATCCTACCTGATTTGGTACATTTACAGTCGACGCAAAAGACAGGGCATTATCTGCATTCCCATTTTGCAATGCTCCATTATTAGCATTGGAGGCAGTAGTTCCATTTACATCTAGTTGCCTTCCATTGTTCTGGCTAAAGCTTGACACATCCTTTGGGTTTGATTGAGATAGGTGTGACTCATCTGTGTAAGATCCCCTCCTTCCTCTGGCATCAGCTAGCTCCAACTGAAGTTGTTGTATGGTATGCATATGAATTCTCTCCATCTCTGCAAACTGATATCAGTAACCAGGAGAGAGGGACAAAATAGTCAATCCAAGATCTTAACCTTGGTGGATGGTATAATGTTCTGTGATGAGTAGCAAACTAACAAAAACAGGCCAAGGAATGAAAGCTATAATAAAATTTCAATATTGTAATGTAGAATTTGGTTACGCAGTTGAATAAATACAAGAAAATATCATACAGACAGAGATACAAGCGTACAAATGCATACAAGCAAACACAAGCGCTCGCATGCACACACCTCAAGCCCAAGTAATATAAACCAAGGACCAAAAAGAAGTGCAAAGGATGAAAAAAGCAAGTGACCTGTCTTTGACAACCAAGCCAAAGCTGATTGTACTGTTCTGTGCGTTCTCTCAATTCAGCTTGTAAGGAATGGTTGGCATTAGAATGCAAGGCATCCATCTCCTGAACACGTGCGATCCAAACTTTCAATTGTTCATCCTTCAAATAAATGGTCTCCTGATCAGCCCTATGCTGAAAGATAAAGATCAATATTAGACTCCCAACAAAACGCATGCTTTACAAATTCTCTTTCACTCCTGCTTTTAAGTGGTAACATGACAATGTTACTTTTTGTTTTACAAATTCTTGTTTGACAATCTTATAACGAAAACTTTCATTTTCAATAAACAACACCTGGTCAGAACCAGAAGAACAGATCAGCACTGAATAGATGAACAGACCTGTTCCTGCAACTCCAGAATCTGCCTTTCCTTGTCTTGAATATGTTCTTGAAGGTCGCGCAATTGCTGTATATGCTGAGCTCTTTCAGCTTCAGAATGATCACGCTCTCTTCTGCATGAAGGAACAGACCATCTAAATTAGTCCATCCAGACTTCAATAACCCAGCCTAGCCTTAAAGACAGATGGAAAAAACTAATACATAGATAAACCTCAACATATTTAAAAACGTCATCAGGACCTAAATGTATGATAAATCTACGATTTTTTCATGTGCACATCTTATAGAAACCTTGCATGAGATTAGAATGTTGTTGCTATCATCAAACTAAGGTTTAAAGGCATGAACCAGTGTCAAAACAATGAACACATGCCTGAATGTAGCCAGTTCTTTATTTTGTTCTCTGAGAAGGTCCTCTTTAGCCCAGGCCTGCAAAAAAAATGAGACAAGAGACAGCACATAATGCATGGCCTGCCACAAATACTTTGTTCAAAAGTACAGCACAGAGATGAACAAACCGCTTCATTATCTAATTTAATAGCATGCAGTTCCCTGTCTTTTTCTTCCATTCTCCTGTCCAAGTCATGTATGGTCTGTCCCCTTTCATGCAGTTGTTCCTGCACAACAAAGTAAGCTTGCATTTAAGATGGAAGTCGCAGAAATGAGAAATTGTCACTATGCATTGTGTCTAAAAACAGATATATGGGTTAAAGTTAAGACATGCAACAAAATTCATGGATCTGATCTTAAGGATTTCAGGTGATATCACTGTAATTGCAACACACAAATAGCTTTCTTTCATGAAACGAAATTGTACCTGATCGAATATACACGAGCAATTTACAACTTCTATCACAACTACCGTAAAAAATTTTAATGCAATTACAGATTATGACAATTTACATAGAAGGAGAAGAAACCAGAGACCCCACAGATAAAAAAAATCCAAACCTGAAGCTTTGCGGCAGCATCTTCATGTTCTTTGATTTGAGCATGGAATCTGTTCTGCATTTCCATAATCTCAGACCTCGCAATCACTTGAGCTCTGAGCTCAGTCTCCAGCTGTTGCAACTCTTCTCTTTGTCTAGCAATGCTGTGAATTCGCTGCTGCAAAATGTCATCATCTAAACCCTCATCCACTGTGATCGAACAAAAGTCCACATCAGCAGGCCCTCTTCCATGCTGCACCTTGATAAACATCAAACCAAGTTAACTTTACGTGGTACTTTAACCAGATGTCCAGCCCAGAAATCACAATATTTACCTCATATATTGTTCTCTCATCTGATTGCCCCAGCTTTGACTGTTCCAAGTTCTGTGATCAACAACTCCCACACTTAGTGACCAAAAACATCTAACACCCATATTTTTTTTTTAAGAAATACTGAAAAATCTAATACCCATATTGGTTGCCTAGTATATACTGAAAAGGTCGAGAAAAAAGTTGCTTTGATTTGCATTTAAATGTCCATTTACAAAAACAACACAAAAAAATTTAAACGAAAACAAAAACGAATTATCAGCTTTATATTTATATATCCCTAGAAAAGTAAATTTTAACACATGTTCAATCTCCCACCAAAGGAAACCGAGCATTACACAGCACGGGTGTGGCCTATATAATTTACATATCCCTAGAAAAGTAAATTTTAACACATGCAAGCAAGAAATGAACCCTAATTCCCTGATTGGCACGTCAAAAACATGATAAGAAAAAAATACCACATCATTTCCATAAAACCCAACAAAGTAACAAAAACCCAAAACATAAAACCATTTTTTTCTCTTTTTCCCTGACATTTTCCCATCAACCAAATAAGCAATCACTCGATACCTCATCTCCACCAACACCATTCCGATGCTGCTGCTCCGTAACCGCTCGCCACTCCTTCCTCGACAACGAACCACCTCGTGAGGCTGCCGCTACTCCGGCCGTCGCCTCCATTTACTCAACAAATCACCGATACCTCTCCAATTCGTGCACGAAACCCAACAACGAAAAAACCCTAATTTCAAAAAAAAAAACCTAGAATTACAAAATTTTGTAAAAGAGGAATTGAAATGAGAGAGAAGAACAAGAAATTGCCTTGAGTGAAAAAAAACAAATAGAGGAGTGGTCTAAGTGAAAAAAATAGGATTTGGGAATTATTTTTTTTAGGGTTTTGAGAGGGCTTGGAGTGTCAGTAGTGAACAAGTGATGGGGGGGGAGAGGGGGAGGTTGATGGGAAACGAGGGGCACTCCCGCCATTTATAGGACAAAAAGGAGACGAAACGTTTTTGGGTTTTATTACCATTTGGTCTTTTCGGTGAGGTTTAGTCCTTTTTGAAGTGTTTTTAGCGTGTTTGTTTGGCAAGAAAATGGGTTGTTAAGGTGTGAGAAAATGAGATGAAATTAAATTTTAGGTGAGAAAATGGAAAGGAGTGGGTGGATTAATCACTTAATTGCTGTTTTAGTTATTCTAATCTTGATCTAAAAAAGGGTTAGTTTTGCTTCGTTTTGTAGTTTGGTGTCTAAGATGGGATTTGTTTTAACATATAACAATTGTTTATTGATCATTGAAATTGTTCTCGGTTTTCGTTTTCGTTTTTTTCTTTTTCTTTTTCATTATGTTTTGGTTTTTAGAGTGTAATTGAAAGTATTGGACTGTTAATGGACTTGTAATTTTAATTATAATTTAAAAAAATAAAAATGATGAAATTCAAGTTAAACTTTTGCTTTTAATTCTTTTTTATTTTTTTAAAATTAAAAATGTAATTTTCATTATCACAATGAATAATAAATATATGTCTGGTATTGTATTGCATGATTTTTATAAGTATTTTTTAATTTAAATATATTGAAATAATTTTTTATTTATAATTTTTTAAATTTTATATAAATACATCAAAATCATAAAAAAAATCTAAAAACTCATTAATTTATTTTTTAAAATAAAAAATATTTTAAAAATAGAAGCTACTACAATATTAAACCAGCATTAAATCCCTTTTAAGGAGTGCAAAATGTATATTTATGATATTTATGAAAACACAAAAATCAAATCAAAACATACCTAACAGCCAAAATTGGATAAAATAAAATATAATGAAATCAAAACATACCTAACAGCCAAAATTATTAAAATATATAATTGAGATAAAATATACGCCGCACCACGCAAAAATAAATGATGGAATTTTAGGAAAAGAGCAGGGGTAGTGTGAACTGTGACCACTGGTCAAAAGGTGGTGGCGTGCAATACCCAGGAGGCATGCGCTCATCTCAGGTGTTTATGAGCACCAGACCCATGGCTGCAACAGCTCACAATTTAGCCCATTAATGCATTGATGAAGAGGACCAAGCTTAAGCCCATTAAGTACTAGTGTTCAAAGCAGCACTTCAAACCCAGCCCGTAAAATACACCAAAATCTATTTGTGGTTGATTTTATTAAAACCATATGATTGATTGCATTACATGTTACATGCGTGATAATTAATTTTAAATAAAATAATTAATAAAAAATATTAGAAAATAAAATACTAAATGTGATGGTTGATATATATATATATATAAAACCATATGATTGATGATTGGTATAATATATTAGAGCACATTGATTTCTTTCAGTAATACATGGCCAGTGGGTCGCTTTTATAAGGGTGTTAAGAAGTGTGGTAATAGTTTTTTAAAAATGTTTTTTAATAAAAAATATTAAAATAATATATTTTTTATATTTTTTAAATATTGACACATTAAAATATAAAAAAATAATTTTAAAATAAAAATTATATTTTATTTAATTTTGTTTAAGCCGCACTCCCAAGCACGGTGGAGGAGGGCTAATTCAATGAAATTGATGGTCATTGATGTTATTGACAATTTTTGTGATTTAACTGATTTTTTAAAGTATTTTTAAAAAAATTTTATTTGAAAAGACATTAATTTAATGTTTTTAAAATATTTTTAATGATTTGATGTATTGATATATAAATATAAAAATAAATATTACTTTGATATATTTTTAATGAATTTTTTTAACATATCATGTACCATATTAATTCCCAAACACACAAGTATAAGCAATAGTGGCTTGAAGAAAAAAACATTAAGCTAGTTTATTATATAAAGTTGTCGGGCATGATTTTGGTTCATGATTTCCTTTTTGTTTTTCCTAAAGCTAGTGCCTTTTTTTAATTAAAAAAATATTAAAAGATTATCACATGTATTTCTATTTTTTATATTTACTTAAGAGTTAATTGTTTCCTCACTTTATATGTATTTGTTAATGTGATACAAAGTATTTTAAAAAAAATTAATTAAAAATACATCAAGATAATTTTTTTATTTTCAATATTAATATATTGAACTATAAAAAATATTAATTTGATATTTTTTAAAACAAATAATAATTAATATAAAAAACATTATAGAAAATAAGCTCGACAATAAAAACAAACACTACCGAATTTATCCATAAATTTTATTTTATCATGTTGAAAATTGGACACCAACGTCAAAATATAAATTCCAAGTCTTGACTGCTAGAAAGCTAACCTAATGTTGAGGATGTCGTCACTTAAATTCTAACAACTTACAATGAATTGCTGTCCTTACTACATAGATTTTTCTATTCAATGAACAACCACGGGCAGCATGTTTGTTATCCTTTTTGTTTTTGTTTTGATATTTTTTATGAAAATTTATTTATATATATTTATTATTAAAAAGTTTTATTAATAGAAAATATTAAAAAATAATATAAAATTATATTTTAAAATCTCACCTAATAGTTTAAGTTTTTGTATTGAGATATTTTTTTAATATGGTATTAAAACTTTAATGATCAAACGGTCATAATTTTAAATTTTATTATATTTATTTTTTTATAAAAATTAAATATAAAATAATATAAAATTCTATAAATTTCAAGTTCAGAGTGTGTATTGGAGAATAATATAAAATTATATATTAAAACTTCATCTAATAATTTAAATTAATTTTTGAAATGGTTTTTTTACAAGAAAACACTATTTAATTAAAAAAATTTAATTTAATTTAAAAAAATTTCTAAAAATAAATTCGAAACTTGACATGATTATATAATAAAAAACACATAACCCAACAGGGAAGTAACAATGGGAAGTAATTACAAGAGTACAGAAAAGTTAAATTGAATGTCGAGACTTCGTAAATCTGCCAGCTAACCTTTCGTTGATATCATCCACCTGAAGAGGAAAATGATGAACAGTGCCTAATGGTGCCGGCAAGATACAAGATGTTAGCTTGAACAGTGCAAAAAACAGAGGAGAGAAGTTGAAAAGGAAAGAAAGATGCAATTCCATTGATGCAAAGCAAACTTCCGGCCCTCTCCGACACTCGGTTTCCACGGCACCAAATTGCTTCCATTAAGCTTTTCTGTCACATGCACTTGATGACTTTTATCTGGCCAACTTGCTCGGAAAAGTCTCCCGTCCGAGCTTTTCAAGAATGGGAGTCACGTTTCCCACACTATTTTGGGATTGTGATTTCTTCCCATAATTTGGGGGGCACTGTGATTATGATTGAACCCTTCTTAATTAAATTCAAATAATATTTTTTAATAAAATCTCATATTGATTTAAAATTATTTTAAATGTTTTAAATTGAATTTTAAATAGGATTAAATCTTTTAAACATCTCTAGTTTACTACACTAAAGAGAATAAATTAACATTGGAACTAACCCCTCTAAAATACCCATTTCCCAATTTTTTTAAGACATTAGAAGGAATAAAATGAAGGTGATGGAGTATTATAGAAAATACAATGAATTAAATTTTATTTTTTAAAATATATGGATTCAATTTATTTATTAAATTAAATTAAAAAACTATTTCTGAATTCAATATCTTGTCGAGAATTGACGGGAGCTACAAGTAAGCATGATGCAAACCGCCCTTATGCATGCTTTATAATTTAGATAATATTTAGAAAAACAATGCAAATCATGTTTAATGAAACTTCATGGTTTTTTTTTTAATTTTAGATCATTTTAATATATTACTATTAAAATTTTTATTTTAATATATTTTGAAGAAAAAATGCTTTAAACTGATATTATTATTGCAATCTCAAACGCATCTTCAAAGTGGAGGGCCAAGGAAAGGTTGGTGGTGGTGCTCTGCCAAACATGCACCCATGAAGTCATGAACAGTCACAAAGCAACCTTTGGCTGAGTGTTTGAAACACACTGTTCATGATGAAGACTGTATATGGAGTCAATTTATTTATTAAATTAAATTAAAAAAACTATTTTTGAATTCAATACCTTGTCGAGAATTGATGGCTTAGCTAGGGAGCTATAAGTAAGCATGATGCAAACCACCCTTATGCATGCTCTATAATTTAGGTAATATTTAGAAAAACGATGCAAATCATGTTTAATAAAATGTTATGTGTTTTTTTTTTTTAATTTTAGATCATTTTAATATATTACTGTTAAAAATTTTATTTTAATATATTTTAAAGCAAATGCACTTTAAACTGATATTATTATTGCAATCTCAAACGCAGCTCCAAAGTGGAGGGCCAAGGTTAGGGTGGTGGTGGTGCTCTGCCAAACACGCACCCATGAAGTCATCAACAGTCACCAAGCAACCTTTGGCTGAGTGTTGAAACACACTGTTCATGATGAAGACTGAAGAGAGATACTGTATGGGGTTTTTTCCATGTAATTAACTTTTTAAATGATTTTGGATTTTCACAAGATATTTCAGAGAGCCTTTGACTCGGCTCTAATTAAGAAGCAAAGTCTGTAATTCTTTTTCTTTATAATTTCATATAAAATTTTAACTGAAGAACTAAACAAAACCTGGCTTTGCTGAAGGAACTTGATGCTTATCTCTACAGGCGTGAACGACATGAATGGAATATATTCCAATTAATATGAATCACAAAATGAAAATAAAATAAAAACAAAAGGTGAAAGAAACAAAAGGGTTTGTGAAATCACAGGGAATCAAGTTCAATGGCTCTAAGCAAACCCTCTGCCCCCTTCCAAGCTCTAGCCGTGTCTTGTACGGTTGCCTCTCCTCTTCCCCTCTCTCACTACCTGTTCAGTAGTCAACTCTTAATTTCCTGTGTTCCCATTAACCAGAAAATATGAAATTAAATAAGCAAACTAAAAATACGTACAATTATATATTTCCGATACATAAATATCAAAAAAACATTACATTTATTTTTTAACTAATTTTCTCTAAGCAAAAAACACTATTTTTTTTCATTCATTTTGTCCTCGATCATCAAAATTTACAATATTGGACTGGCTGATTATAACTAATCCAGCTAGCAGACAAAGGAAAATAAAGAAAAGAAACGAATTACAATTTTTACACGATTCCATAAATAAATCAAACCCTAAAGCACCAAACATGGTAGTGGTGGTGGTGGTGATATTGGGAATTCTCCTCTTCGATCATGCCTTGAACATTGCGAAACTCCTCAACATGACAAGGAATAGTGATGGGGCCTCGCTGATCAAATCCAAACTCTTCCTCAGCTTCTTTCAACAGGTCCATGAAGAGTGGATGGTTTATATAAATCACAGGAATCACAAACCTTTGTTGCTCCTCGCCTTGACCTACCATGACAGCAAGACACCCTTTCGGGATCTCTTGCAACTCTTTCTTCCCGTGGTGGTGGTGGTGGTGGTTTGGCAAGTGAATATGGAAATTCAAATGGAGTTTATCCCCACTCCCCATTTTCCCACAACCCAGAAAATCAAAGAGAAAATCAAAGAAACAACAAAAGAAACTCAAAAGCCCAAGCTCGCTTTCTTTTCTTGTTTTTGCACTAAATTCTTGGATATTGGCTACAAGAAAACGAGAGAGAAAGGCCAAGGGTCAGAGGCAGAAATGGCAAGCTTGAAAAGGGTAAAAGAAGAGTCTGTAAGAGATCTTGGTATGTTGCTCATGATATATGAGAATCAAAGAAGAACAACATAAGCACAAGAAAGAAAGAAAGATTGAGAGGTCATTGTGCTGTGAAGATTGGTTTATATATATAAAAATATATATAGGAGTGGATGGTTCTGCCTAAGATTTGCTTACACCATACACACAAAAAGGTCATTCATGAGACAGAAACAGCTAGAGTTGCAAAGAGTTCGCATCTTGGGAAGGTCTTTTTTCTTCTTCTTTTTTTCCAATGATTTGCTGTCTAGGAAAAGAGAAGGAAATGATATATAAAAATGATTTTACAGCTGGGATCGAAACACGCTATATATTTACAGGTAATTTGGTTGAAATATTTGACTTTTTGAACAAGGAAAAGGTCCATTGAGTCTTAAGAAATAAATTGGTAACCATAATTTGTCGGGCGATAGAGGGTGAAAAAATATATATGTGTTGGCATGACTTTGCTGGTGTAAGAACTATGTTTCATATGATTGCTTCAAAGCAATAAAAAATTAATCTGAAGTTAAAAAAAAATTAATTTTTTTTAAATATGATTCAATCCCATTTCCAGTCAAAACATAAAACTAGCTGATGTTTAAATAGTATTTAATTATTATTTTGATATAAAAAAATAGAGATACTGAAGAGATAAAACACACCTCATTGTATTTCATGTTTTAAAATTATATAATTTTATTTTAAAATTAATATAAAAACAAATTTAATTTATATTTTTATCTCTTTTATTAAATATATTTTTTATCTCTTCTGTACATGTTAATTATTTCCATCTTAGAATAATAACCAAACACAATATAAAAATATTTATTTTGAATTAGAAAAGGAAATTGCGATTTTTTTTATAAATAAAATGATTTTTATAGAGGTTTTTATTTTTAAATTGGAGATGATATGACCTATCTCTAAAGAAAAATTTCTTCTTCTTCTATAAGAAAATTGAATTTTATTTATATATTTTTAAATCTCCATATTGTGAATTTTCTTTTTCTAGATGATGGAATGCTTCTTTTTAATTTACCGATAATAATCTAGAAAAATTATATCTTTGATTATTTCTCCATTTTTGGGTGATATCAATGTTCACATTTTTTTTTTAAGGCAACAAATCAAGACCATCTCGAAGTTTGCTTACCTGACAAGACACGTGGATAACGACGAAAGGTAAAACGTTACCACGTAAGAAATGTGGGACCCGTGAATTGAAATCCTGACAGGCAATGAGGTGCCCTGTACATGTCAGCATGAAGGGAACTGCCAATAGCTGAATAGCAAGCCTCCAAAATATCCAACTCGACATCCGAATAGCATAAGATTATTTTTCCAGGAAAAAAAAACTGAAGTGTCAAAACAAAACAAAATAAAAATATAATTATATTTTATTGTGATACATATATGATAAAATAATGTTTTTTGTATTTTATTTAGTAAATAATAAAAAATCATAATTTTTTTTAAATATTTTTATCTTTGGGGAAGCTTACATGTTTTTTTTAAAATAATTATATACTATTTTTTACTTTAGTTTAAATTAAATGTTAAAATTAATAATAATACAATGACTTTAATTATAAAACTTGAAGCAGGCCGATAATTTAACCCAAGGCCTGAATAAGTCAAGGCTTGAATTTAACAAAAAATATAGAAAAATAAATAACTTGGTTTTATCAAATTAAAAATTTAGATTAATCCGTGATTTGAAATAAAATACAATTTTAAATTCATTAATTTTTTTTAAAGAAATATTAAAAACTTTTATTTTGATGCTTTAAAAAAAAACTCATAATTTGAGTGTTGTCATTATTATTTTACATTTGGATAAATTTGCAATTAAGAATTTTTATAAGGATATTTTATAAATAATAAATATTATTTGCAAATACCTTATATTTTGAAAATTTAAAAATTCACGTTAAAACTTTAAAATTATTTCAGAAATAAATTTATCTTGACATCTTTTTTTATTAATCAATACGTATATAACTAAAGCTATCAAAATTCGTATTTTTAAATGACAGCCAATATGATTCATTAATTACTTACTAATTACTTGTTTTTGCAAAATTGTATACGAATTAAACATCTAGAGGGAGGGGGGGGCCTCAGTAAAGGTCCAATCAAGGACCGGATCTTGTGCCGGCTTTTCTCATCATTAATGCCAAGCATGATAATTGGAAATCTTAGTGCCTGGGCTCACTGCCCTGGGAGAACAAACAGATAAATCATCTAGTTCAGGGGAAACTATTCTTTTTCTAAAAAAAATATTAAAATAATATAAATGTTTTTTTTTACAGTATTATTAAATACAAGCGGTTTAATTTTAGACCTTGTTAATTCAGCTCCTCACATTATTCGAGTTTTGAATTAAATAAAATACATTTAAAATAAATCATTTCAGTTAAAGAATCTAAAACAAATTTAGATAATCAACAAGAACATAATATATTTTAAAAAGATTAAAATAATAATATTTTTAATATTAAAATAATTTCATATTAGATTGATCTTAGTTACTCTAAAACTTGGATTATGGATTTTAATGAGTTTATTAACTTTATTATTTTTATAAGTTATTTTTATTTAATTTTATGATAAAATTAGAAACTTGTAAAATCAAACACCAACCCTAAAAACAATATTTATTTGATAATCTCATAAAAAGTAAAAAATAAATAAATTTATTTCCCAAATAATATTGAAGATAAGTGAAATAAAAAATAAAAAAATTAGAAATACTAAAGGACTAAAAAAAATCAAGTTTGATGGGTAAACCCGTGAATCGAATAAACTTAGGTCATCATGTCAAACTCATAAATAAGGTAATGGATTCTATTGAGATTATTTTTTTTAAAAAAATTATTATTTATTTAACTATACTATAACAAAATAAACAATTATAAAATCAAACGTCAAACCAGTAATAAGATAAAAAAAAATACAATAACTTCATAAAAAATAAAATAAAATAAATTATAAAACTCAATTCTCAATAGTCCAATATCAAGAAATGAAAAAAAAACTTAAAAAAAAAGAGTTAAATTCGCAAATCCATGAAAGGCTCATGAACTTTATAAAATTTAATAATATTTTTTATAGAATAAATTTTTTAAATTATATAATAAAAAGAAAAATAAAGTATCACATAATGGATTTTAATTGGAATAAAAAAAAAATACCTTGCTAAATCTGCAAACTGAGACAACTAAGATTACCTCGCCAAACTCGCAAACTGAAGCATTAACTATCATAAAGTTTAATAATCTATTTTTTCTAAATCATTTTTTATTTTACTAAATCTTTTTAAAAATTAATTTTTTTTTAATTTTATCATTTAACATTAAAATATTAAACTTTAAATTTTATAATTTTTAAAATTTTTCCTATAAAATTATCTAGATTTCATGTTTCTTATTACATGTCAATCTAGTTAACCTGAATTATTTCAAAGTTTTGTTTATTGTTTTTTAAATTTTATTTATATCATCTCTAGCTTTCTTTAAAGTTAATCTCCATTATTTAATTATATTATTACATTAATCAAGTTTATTAAATCTTTTAATAACATCCTTACTCATTTAAAAACATTATCCTCATTTAGAATTTTTTTTTTATATTAAAAAAATTAATGTGGCCCGTGACATTGCGCCGCCCACCATTCCAGCAACAACCATACGATAGTCGCTCTCTTGATTACTTGTACAAACCGTATTGCGGATTTTCTTAGTTATTTTTTTAACTGGTTAAAGGCAACAATCGCAAAAGATATAATTAACATTAAAGCTTGACAAGATTAACCTACCTCTTCTGACGGTGAATTCCAGGTACAACGGGGAAGAAAGCAACAGGCTGGACCCTTCTAGCTACCTGGTCTTCTTCTATGATCATCCATCTTGCTTCCAGCTTTCCAGGGCCCCAGATGGACAGGCAAGATAACCAGCAGAAAAATAATTAATTAGGCCGTGAGCCATTCTCATGTGAGATCAGCAACGATATTAGACGTTGATTTAACCGTCAGTTTTAAGATGAACACATCCCCGTTCGTGACATGCTAATGATCAGACATAGCAAGATGGTTTTGTGAAGTTTAACTTATTAAATTTTAAATTTATATTTTAATAATAATAAGTTTTAAATTTTTTAAAATTAATCAAGTTATATATAAACTGCCCCGAGTAATTATATTATTAATAATAATAATGAAAAAGATACCAGCAATTATAACCTCAAGAACTTCAAATACGCTTGAGTTTGTAATCCTTGCAAGTGATATGATCATGGCCTTTGCTTTTCATTCTTCCACTATATATATATATATATAGTCTCGATGGAGTGATTAATTATGATTTGTTTCAGGTGGAGGGGAAGTTGGTGGTTGGATTATGCGAAACCCCTGATTAATTAATTAATTAAAAGCATTTGTGAGTGCCGTGCATTTAATACGGGGGCAGTACACATCTCGAAACTTCTGGGTAAATGCTTATGATCAATATCTACATGAAGCTTGACTTGATCCATGTATACACTGATGTTCTAGTTTATATAAAAAGATAAATCACGAAAACCATTTTGAGATATTATAATAAACATAAAAATCCAGTATTAATTAACTCCTTCAAATGTTCTTGCATCATTTTTCTTGGATTATGTTTGATTCGGGATTAAAAATCAAGAACACAACCAAACCTTGTGTTCATAATCTATAAATATGGATTCTCAAACCATTAAAAAAGAATTAAATCAGAAATATCAATCCTTATCAACATTATAAACTTTATTGAGAGGGATTAATCTTAAACATAAATGTATTTAGCAAACTATTAGTGGTTAAATTTGTGGCAGGCATGGAAGTTCAGGGGAAGGAGACATGTGACCTTCAATGTGTTGTTCTTGAAACGTCTTCCATGATTTTTTTTTTTTTTGCAATGCCATGGATACAGAAAAATCATACATAATTTTCATATAAATTACGTGGCAACCATATGGAAGCCTGTTCAATAATAATATAGTAGGACGACGACTCTCAAAAGGAGAAGATAGCTCTAAAATAGCTATTAATATTTCTTAGAAAACATATAAATTTTATATTATTTTTAGTTTTAAATATCATAAATATTTAACCATTTATATCTGTAATGGTAATCAATCTAGTCTGCTGTGACAAGGCAATGAAAATTGTATTATAAATATAAATCTTAAATCTTCTGTGTTTTGTCCCCTCTTATCTCTTATTATTAAACAAAAATGAGAATAAGATCTATATCTTATCCAACCTTACCAAACACGAACAAATCTCATTCACAACCTCCATCTCCACAAATCATATGCATTGCAAAACAAATCTTATGGATCTTTCTTTTGTTATTTTTTCCTTTTTATATATAAAAGCTACCAACTCGTATTAATTTATTATATATTTGGTAATATAATACAAGATGTTTTTCAAAAATATTTTTTAATTAAAAATATATTAAAGTAATAATTTTTTAATAGTTATATCACTATATCAAAACTATTTAAAATTACCTAAAAAAATATTAATTTGATTTTTTCAAGTGAAAAAAACACTTTACAGTGTATTTGTTTTCTAGTTTAGAAAACAATTTTGAAATTTCTTTAATTTTTTTTTGTTTCAAGTTATTTTTTATGATTTTAGATAATTTTAATATACTCATGTCAAAAACTAATTTTAAAATATAAAAAAAATATTATTTTAATATATTTTTGTATAAAAAACACTTTAAAAATTAATATCCACCACCATAACTTCAAATGCTGCCTTAATGACCAGTAACCAGGGGTAACAATTGCAAGTCTGAGGCAACTGGGCTAATCTTTACAGCGATCACTTATTGAGCTCTAGCCATTTGGGCTGGGCATTAAAAGCCGTGGGATCTATAGCATATCGATTGATCACTAATAATTAACAAACATGGGCTAGCTTAGGACCCTTCAAGTCCTTGACGAAATTCCTTCGAATCTATGAAGACAAGAGAGAAGTTTGTAATGGTAACCGAGTTTTCCTTGTCTATAGGCCTTGCCGAGTTCATTATCTTATTATTCAGTGCAAAGTGTTGCATAGCGATAAGAGATAAAGGAAAGCAAGACAAACGATTGCCACCATTAGAGTAGAGCTAGAAAAGTTGCCAAGGTTAACAGTGAAAGAGTTGGTATCTGGGACAGAATGCGTTCTTGGCTTCATGAGATTGAAGCATGCATAGTATAGATAGTTTAATTATTTACCTAGCTACATTGATCGATCCTCAACAAAATTGGACATAGAATCTTCCATGGTTTAGGTTAAGATGAATATATATATATCATGTTCTCTTAATCTATACCTATTGATTTTCAACACGAACTTTGATATGATCATCCCTATATATTTAACATGAACACGAAACGATCTTAACCTAAAAAAATAATATCTGTAATAATTAATACCAAACAGCATAAAGAACCTAATCTTAATTAATCAATTGGCATAACCTGGCCACGTGCCATACTGCACATTGGCATGCATGTCCTGGTCGAGCTGCAATTTTAACTCTGTATTATTACAAGCACGTCCCTCTGGCCAGCTTCCTGCTTCTCCGGCAACCGGCATGTGTATGTATCCTTCCGCAGCCAACGAATCGATGATTGGTCAATATACCCTTCTCTCTTGATTGAAATGTTCACGAGAAAAAGGAAGATCACCAAGAAACCAGGTTCTAGTAACCCCAATGAGAAAGCAACGTGGAATTTGCATATGTTTTCTTGTTGTGATATGGTTAAAGAAGTAAAAAAAGGGTAGAGATATTAATGTTTTCGAAAAAAGGGTCAGCGAAAAAGCTCGTTAAGATCCCATAGAGTAATGATAAAGACAAGGAGGAATCGGACGGACCAAAGGGTGTTGAATCTTTGTATATGATGCGAATTTTGTGATTTGAATCGCAGATGAAAGACAAAGGAAAGTGAGAAGATCGGGGAAAGCACGAAGAGGGCAATGATGGAGTTGAAATTAAATCGCCAAGTCAAAGGTGGTGTCACGGAATGGATCAAAGGTAGAAGAAATGGTCACCATGGCATAACCTAATAATCAATTGAATTGCTATAAAAATGGTGTTGGTCATGATGATATTATTGATAATGGCAATGATAATGATTACGTTGAAGATTACAAGGTAAAGGTGGTGGTGTTGGTGTCAGAGAAATTAGGGTTGAAAAATGCATAGAAATCAAAGACTTGATGATCGGAAGGGGGATATGGCAGAGATCAAAGAAATATACGGTACTTTTTTCTCCCCAGTTCCCAATCGGCTCAAACCAGGCCGGTGGAAAGCTACAAAAGGAAGTAAAACAACTGAGAAAGGAAAAACAGAGGGCAGATAGGAGTATAGTTGATTTGATTTGGGGTTTGTATGGTTAGGTGATGAGATTGTTTTGGTATATGAATGTACGTGCCATAAACTTTAGGTAATTTTAGGTAAGAATGATTATTTTTTATTTTTTTGAAATATTCATATGAATATCAAGTCAACAGACATTTTTTATATAAAAAACCCTTTAAATTTTGATAAAAGAATATAATATCTTGAATTAAAATATATATATATATATATTTTTTCTATACTTACTTGGGTATCTCACATTTGTTTCAAAAAATGAGATGAGTTATGTTTAAGGTTTATAACTGCTCATTTCAATAAGTGAATTTTTAAAAATCAAATTTGTATTTTTATTTTTATAAAAACATAGCAATATTTTAACTGCTAGATTAATATTTTATTGGTCACGGTAATATTTAGATACTAGCTATGTGGTTGTCTGGTACTAGAAACTAAAGGAAAATCTTCAGACAAAATGCTCACCAAGATGAGTGGGGGCTGTATTTTGACTTCAATATCTGCACAAAGCATTAAAGTTGTCTAGGTCGTAATGGCATGCAACGACTAAAGGTGTGTTAAGCACCATGTCATGGACCAAAATAAAAAATCTAACCAGCAGAAGATTTGCTAATTCCATGGATATAAACCATTCTTTTTTTTTAATAAAAATAAAAATAAAAATAAAAACTACACACACACACACACTTTTTTAATATAAATATGATCCAGAGAGTTATTGATGAATCAAGATATATATTTCTTGGAGCACAAAACATATAATGTTTATAGGCTATCTAAGCTCATTACCAGGAGATCTGTTTAGTGAGGTATTGATTTCTTTTTAATTTAAAAACATGTTTTAATTTATATATATATAAACTACCCTGTAAAATATTTAAAATTTTCTACATGAAAAGATAGACTTAACACATGAACAACCGAGTTTCAAGAATTTAATGTTTTTTAGCTTATTTATTATATCATTTTCTATATAAGTTTATTCACTTTATTATTAAAGGGATTTCAAACATAAAAAAAATAAAATTGCAAGTACTTTATAGATAGACATTCCTCAAAATAGTTTATATATATATATATAGACACACACACCCACTAACAAAAGAGTTATTTAGAGAGACATTTGATCAACTCATTATTCTACTAAAGAAATTTATTCCACTGGTATATATGATTTTAACATCTTCCTCAGTTATAAATACCATGTTTTTTTTATTTTATAAATTCAAAATTTCGAGTCCGGTGTAAAGGAAAAATAAGGAAACGCGTCCTTTAATCTTAATCTCAATCAACGCAAAGTATTTTTATTATCAAATAAATATATAAATTGAATGATTTGTCTTGACTTAGTTATGAGCTTTAATATTTAAGGATAATTTATTTTTAAAGTATGACTAGTTTATTACACGATTAATAATTAAAGTTTCCACATATACGGAAAATCTTTTTGAAGTCTCTTTGCTAAGGCCCTTGATATTGATCTAAGATTCTAGATTAATTAAATCGGCAGCCTTATGATTCTATTGCGGTAAAAATCTCCCACACGGGAAAATCTCGTTTAAATTAATAGATCGTATATATTGTTGGAAAATACGTGAATTATATATATGTCATCATTTAGATTTAAAATTAAATAATAATTAAAATTTAGAATTTATTGAACTCTAGTAATGCACATAGCATAATCCGCGGTGAATGGAACTCTAAATATTAGATTATATATAAAAAAACATAGTCTAGCAAAAAATAATAATAAAAAATCTGTGTTTAATTTCCATCCAGACAAAATAACCTTAAAATCTATTCCTACATAAATATTGCAAGCATAAGTCTTGGTAACTAACGAATAACAAGTAATAGATATGTGGAGATTAAAAGTGTGTGTATTTTTACATTTAAAAAAATAAAGATTTTCAAATTATTATTTTTTATGATTTTGAATTATTTTAATATATTAATGTCAAAAATAAATTTTAAAAATAAAAAATAATATTATTTTAATATATTTTTAAACAAAAAAAATATTTCAGAAAAAAACAACCACTATGTACTACAATCCCAAACAACATAAAATTAAAAGCTTTACTTTATGTTCTGAAATCCCTAATTATAAATTAGGTGCCATTTGAGCCACGAGACTCGGTTGGCATTCAAGTTGTAGGTGGATTAATCTTTACTCTTTGGCTTTTGATCACAATTATAATTTATAAGTACTTGTAATCATACTTCATGTTTGTAAACCAATACACAAAGTTAGCTTATACGTACGTTGATCATTGTCTATTTAAAACATCAATTTTTATAGTTTATGTTTTATTAAAAATATAGAAATTCACTTCAAAAACTACTTTAAAACATCAGTTTTTCTTTTAAGAACTTAAAATGTTAAATGGTGTATATATTTGACGTCAATACTAAGAAACTTCGTGTTTTATAAAGAACACAGAAACTTATTTCTAAACTATTTTAAAACATATATTTTTATCCAATTAAATACATCTCGTACAAGCACAATAGAATTCTCCAAGAACTAATAAATAAATATATTTTCAAACACAAAGGTAACCTAGGGATTAAAGAATAATTTTCTAAAACCTAGGAACTAATTAATATATATATATATATATATAATATGATTGCCCAGAAGAAGAACAGGTAGAATGGCAGCAGAGGGAGTCGGGACTTTGCATGCTAACATGGATAGCATCATGTTAATTGAGAACACGTTAATCGAATAAGATTAAAACTAAGCAGTCAGCTAGCTGACATTACTTTAATATATATATATTGTTTCTGCTGATATATATATATTTTACATTTTACTACACTAAAAAAGCAGAAAAGTGGTTCCAGGCATGGCATTTCCAGTGATCCCTTTTTGTTGGACCTATGTATATAAAAGTGAAAGCCTCTCCCTTTTTTACCTTCTTCTTCCTGCATTGCACACCTGCCACCCACTCTCTCTCTCTCTCTCTCTCTCTCTCTATATATATATATATATATATATATATATATATATATATATATATGTTGTGGTCCAAACAATACAATAATACTAAAATCCATGAGAGAGGGCATTTTCATGATCTTGAAACAAAGCTCTTAATTTGATGTACGTAGGCTGTTTTATCTTGAGAATACCTCAATTGTAGTTTTTGCTGTTACAATTTAAAAAAAAAGGGTTTAAGAATAAATATATAAATCATTGTTTGATTTAATCAATATTTTAAGATAGATTTTTCAATATATTTTATGTAAAATTATAACTAACGAAACACTTTCAAATAAATATATTTTGAATAAAAATTAAATAAACCGCACCATAAAAATAAACAAAAAACCGAGCTTCAAGGTTAGGTTTTGAGAGCTGGAGACCCAAATTTCATTAATCTTTCCAAGCAACAATAAGGAAAAAATCTCTTGCTCAAAGGGGTAGCCTAGTGATTAAATTAAATTGAGAAATTTCAAGTTGAAAATCTTAGATTTAATTAACACCCTGATCGATCTCCACTGTATATAACCCGATAATCAGTGAGCTTAATTTCCTGTAATTATAAATGCTATTGTTTTTATAATAATAATAATAGTAAACATTCGAGTCATCTCTTACCCCTCAAGATCATTTTTTAATTTCATTGGGATGATCTTAGACTAAGTTATAGCATTCATCGATCTATATATAAATAATAAAAAAAATTAATGATTATGATCTCTTCTTGAATTCAAACCCGAGATTAATTCTATCTCCATTTTAAGCATAAAAACTAATTATGTAAATATGTTAAATCTGCGCACAAATTTTGTTTTCTATTTTCATAACCAAAGCAAAATTACCACATGCTATATAAATCCAATCACCATGGCATCCAAGCAACAAAATTTAAACTCTTCCAAGATCCATAATAAAGGGAGTAAATTGTGCTAAACTATTATTTGTTTTTGTGTTTTAAAAATATTATTTTAAAAAATATTTTTTTTACTTTAAATTATTGTTTTTTATGTTTTTAAATTGTTTTGATGTATCAATATTAAAAATAAATTTATAAAAATAAAAAAATTATTTTAGTATATTTTTAAGTCAAAAATACGTTTAAAAGTAAGTACTATCATGTTATTGAACAAAATTTAAAAGAAATAAAATTAACATAAAATAAAAAATATGTTAATTATATGATAAAAGTCGACAAATTAAGAAATTGAAAAATCAGATTCAAACATACCACCACCAGTCCACCAAGTAGATGGTGATTGTTTAAACATAGGAATCACTGGTAACTAAGGAGAGTTCTAGCAATTAAAAGACAAGGCCTTGGAGTTTGGAACTGGACATTTTGTCATGGGGTTTTTGCCAAGAACAGGAACATGACAGATGCCTTTATCTGAATTTTGCTGGTGTTCATGACGTATGTTTAGAAATGTTCTGAAAAAAGTTTTAAAAAACCCAACAGAGTAAAAGATTCTGACGCTTACAAAGGCCATATTCATCATTATCATCTTCAATGTCCTTTTGAATGCATCTCATTCTCATGATCAAGTAGTGAAATCATGCACAGTAATGAAAGAAAGTAAATGTTGCATGACATGGCTTGAATTTCCATGACTACCTTTCCTTTTCCATGCAACTGTTTTCACCCTAGAGTTGCACAGAACAAATCAATAACTCTAGTTGTAACTGATGATCAAAGATATCAAAATCTTCCACGACAGTGTGCAGACATCTTTATATTCTAGAGTTAGATCCCAGTGCTTTCTCATTTGTCTATTTCACAAGAAACAAAACACAATTAAACAAGATTTGCTGCAGAGCTTCTTCATGCTGCCTTTGTAGGGATTTGAAAGGTGTACCATGCCATTTGTAGTTCAAGTCCTGTGTTTTTCCAAAGGATAAAACCAACTTGAACACATCAATTAATCAAGATTTTAGCCGTAAACATGGTATAAATCTATGATCTGGAAAGGGAATAAAATGCGTAGAAGATAATCAAGTAATTTGATTGCGTCAACAAGAAGAAAGGATGTGAAAAGATAGAAGTAGAAAGATACCTCTCTTTTAGTAAAGAAAGTGTGGCCATGGGAATCAAATACTGGAGAATATATCCACTGCATGCTATACTCAGCTTCAAATCTTCAGTGCAGCTGCTTGTCTTCCACTAAAATGTCAATGGATATATTCTATGATGTTGAGTTTATAATAAATATGTAATGAACTGGAAAATAAACATTGGTAAAGGTAAGAGAGCAGCGAAATATCTATAATCTATCTACATAGCTCTGCAGATCCAGTTACCCCCATCAAGAAATAACATATAAAAAAAGAGAATGCATGCCTTGGTCTTCAAAAGGGTTTTGTTCTTTCAAGTTCTGCAGGCTAAGTTTTTGACAAAATTTCTTTTATCGTTTCTTTTAGAACCTCTCTGCAAGAGTGAAGAAAGTTGATCATCACATGCCTGCCATTACTGCACTAAACCTAATTAAAAAAAAGGGAGAAGGCTGAAAAGATAACATAAAAAGAATAATATATTGGTATACATGGAGAGAAAGAGAGAGAGACTAACCCTAGCTACTGCTCGAGAAGAGAGTTGCAGACGCACACCCATTTCCTTTGAAACAACATTTGAACATGTGAAAATCCATTTATCCAGTGATGATTAAACACAAAAAAGGTTAATTGGAAAAGGGAGAAAAAGAGGAGAACTGACAAAATCTCATAGCCCCATGATAACCTAAGTTGAAAAACATAAGTAATAATTGAATAGTAATTTGGATCTTTCATACTTATAACAAGAAGTAATGATAGAAATTTATGAGTCTACCCATGTGATCTAAGACAGTCAAAATGGCTCATCATTACACCAATCTGCTACTAATTAGTCAACAACCTTGATCTATGTGAAATTTACTAAAACATTGAATCCAATTAGAGAAAACCCGATAAATTACCAAAATCAAATAAAAGAAAAAACAAAAAACAAAAAACAAAACACTACACATCACCTCCATATCTTGAAATTGATGATGATCAATCAAGCAATATATAGCTGAAGAACTCATGCATGTATGGAAGCATTAATTGAGGGGAATGAAGCCTGGTCCGAGGACCTATTCACCAAAAGATGTGGTGGCCAGGCCTTGAACCAGACAACATTCACCACAAAAGTTAAGCTTCCTAGCTAGCTACCATCTTCTCTAAATTCTTGGCAAGCTTTTCTCTTTTCTCGACGATGAACAAGTTCTACAGAAATGTAGCTATAAAGGGACGAAACAGAAGGGAATGAATAAGGGTTTTGTGCTAAATACCATGGACAAAACAACAAACATGATGATGAAAACAATCATTTAGTTTTATTGGAAAGAAAAAAAGGGCCCCAAAGGAGAGAGAAGGGAGAGAATATGGGGTCTGGCCGTCCATGAGTCATGGTCATTTTTCTTGAACCCAGCTGTATTAAAATTTGGTTTCTCCCTTTAGTCTGCTGTCTCATAAATAATACAACAAAACAATAAGAATATATTTGGCAACAGAATCCCTTCGACTTCCACCCTTAGATTTTGGTCATCATGACTCATAGATGTCATCCTCTACGTTTCTCTGTGTGTATATATATCATATATGCTTCTTTAATTTTAGGAAATTAAAAAAAAAGAGAAGGTAAAATGAAAATCAAAGCATACATAAGACTGTTCATGACTGCCTGTTAGTCATGTTTCGTACCATGAATCAGATTCCATGTAGTGACAGGTATAACAACAGGAATTCCAGACAAGAAATTAATTGATATTTCCTTGTTTTTTTTCCCTTACGGCTGGTGGGTTTTATTGCCTTGTGAGGCTTGGAATTGAAGGAGAGATCAAAAGAAAATAATCCATCTTGAATGCACGAATAATATTCTGGATATATGAAGTTTTTCTAAAATCTGATCAAAGAAATTAACAAATTCGTACCTGAAATCTAGCATGATTTCAAAGATGGTATTAAAATGTGATGATTGTAATGTTTTGTATTAGTGTAGTGGTTGATATTTTTCAAATTGTTTTTTATTTAAAAATATATTAAATTAATATTTTTTTGTTTTTTTTACAAGATAAAAAAACTCAAATAATTAACTTGAAAAAACGTACTTAAAACAAAAAAATAGCCACACTACTAAACAAAAAGCTCAAAATGTTCCGTTAAACTAAAATCTCTTTTTCAAAGGAATTGTATTTGTATCATTTGTTCAAAAATATTTGTATTTGTATTTTGGTGTATTTTAAAAGTATATTTTACTTTAAAAATATTAAATTAATATTTTTTAGTATTTTCAAATAAATTTGATGAGCTAATATCAAATATAAAATTAAATCTAAATTTTAACCTATTTTTAAACAATTGTTTTAAAGAAAAACATAATAAATTTAATTATCACTGAGGAACAATTTGCCAAAAAAATTTATTTTAATACATCTAACATTTTAAAAAAATATATTATTCTTTAAAATTAATTCCTTGTTACAATTTAATTAATCTTTTATTTCAAAGTTTGGTCAAGAGTGTCAATTAAATCTGAATTCTCAATAGAACTGGTGATTGTTTTGGATAATAATCTTACGTAACAAGTAATTAATAAATTATATATATTATCAAACTTGACTCAAAACTTAATCGAAATATAACCTGAGACACGCGTGTTGAACATTTATATGTTTTTTTTAATCTTAATTCATCTGATTTTTTTAAAAATTTATTTTGGTATAATTTTATTTTGAAGTTTTATGTCCTCAAAGTTAAAAATAAAAACAGGTCTCTAAACTATAAAGTTTGTGCAATCAAGTACTTAGAATAATAATTTGTTTTTAAAATAGCAAGTGGGTACTGATGCCCAGAAAACATATTAACGAGTGTTTTTAATAATAATAGATAATAGATAATTGTTAGGCCAGGTGGAGTGGGTACCCGCTTTATTGATATCCATAAATTTGTTTTTACTGGGCCGGATAGTATTTTCTACACAAATATGGCCCGGCCCATTAGTAGCACTCTTTTATTTTTTAACTTAATAAATCTTTTTAATTATTATAAATACTTGCCATTTTCTTTTTAATCTTAAAATTAAGATTTATTTCTTCATGGGAAACCCCTTTTTTTAAAGAAAAGAAAAGAAGAGAAAAGGAGGAGCAATAATTCATGAAGCTGACAATCAGAACCACAACACAATCCCATTTTCACCGCCCCAAACTCATCTTCCACTCGCAAAGTGTCGTTAACAGCAAGCAAATAGAGCACAGAAAGAGATTCATACGTAACAAAAGAAAGAACAGCCGAATGCAAGAATGAGTTCTTTGACATGCAGTGATAAAGAAGGAGGAGGGGGAGGAGGAGGGTTCTGGTTTTGCTGGGTCACGCAAGCAAGTACATGCATGACTTTACCTTAGTGGGTAATCATGGCCGTTCAGAGACAAAAAAGACTGTATCAGTCTCAGAGACAGGATTTGATGCAAGAATTAATGATTTTTCATCTCAGATGTAGAGTCTCCTAGTCTTCTTTGAAGACAAGGGAGGGAGGGAGCTATCCTTGATTTTGACAGTTAGTTTTTGTCCTGCTCAGCATGACCATCTGCCTCGGTTGCTGGGTTTTTTCCCCATAGATGCCATCATTCTTTTATTCTGGCGTGCTCCTTATGACTCCATTGTTAAGTAAAATTTATCCAGGGTTATATGCGTTGTGTTTTTTTTTTTTTTTTTAAATTTTAATATCAACAAATTAAAATTAATCACGAAACACTCAAAAAAACAACAATTCCTTGTTTTAAATAAAATATATTTTTTAAAACACATCAAGAAACAAAAGTAGTGAGTACTGCACTCCCCAAAAACCTATAAATTATGTTAATTTGCGTCCATTTAGCCACACAAATAAACAAACTAGTGTCTGTCACGTAAAGATGAATTTAGAGTTGACGAGTGTCGGCAGGTAAGAAAGAAAAATCAACGGGAACCGAACACATGAAAAAGGAAAAAGGAAAATGGAAAAAGGAAAAGGAAGAGTAGCCTTATTTGTCTCTCGTGATTTCCTCTTTGGAGATGACACAAATAACACTTCATTCCTAGCGTTCTCAAGGATCCTTATTTGAACCTTCAAATCTTCAAGTTTGGAGAATAGTTTATGAATATTATATCAAAACTAGAGCTGTTCACTCACAAATGACAGTTTGGCCGAGTGGTCTAAGGCGCCAGATTTAGGCTCTGGTCCGAAAGGGCGTGGGTTCAAATCCCACAGCTGTGACTTTTCACATCTTATTTTGTTTTTGTTTTTTTTTTTTTTAATGAGGTCCTTTAACTCTCTTTTTTTTCTTCTAAATCCATCCTTGTATTAAGGACTTTCTTGAGATTTGATCCCGCTTTCCCTTTCCGATTAATTTTAGTATTTTTCATAAAAAGAGAAAAGAAAAGGATATCTTCATGATTATATGTACGAGGGATTATTCAATATAACGAAACCGAGATTTTTTTCAATAAAAACATAAAAATTCATGAATTATATATATATATGGAGAGAGAGAGAGAGAGAGAGAGAGAGAGAGAGAGAGAGAGAGAGAGAGAGAGAGAGAGTATAGCATCTTATTATCCACACCATCATTGAATACTGACCACAAAAAAGCAAGTACATAACCAGCAACCAGCTACTACACAACTCTTTCAAGTGTTCCTTCTTCCCTTCTTGCCACTGATCTCTGCAAGAAAGCAGCCTAAAAGGAGAGCAACATGGCAATCTCAATTTCCACACCAACAGCCTATTTCAGCTGTTTTAACTCTTCAAACCAATCTTCCCTTCCATCCTTGCCTTTCAAGCCACTCAAATTCCCTCCATTCTGGCCTTGGCAGAAGGTGAAGATGGGCCCACTTACTGTCTCTCCAATGGGTTTTGGAACATGGGCTTGGGGCAACCAGCTTTTATGGGGGTACCAAGAATCAATGGACACTGATCTTCAACAAACTTTTAACTTGGCTGTTGAGAATGGCATCAATCTTTTTGACACTGCTGATTCTTATGGGACTGGCAGGTTGAATGGCCAAAGTGAAAAGCTTCTTGGCAAGTTTATTCAAGAATTTCCAGGTTGGTATCTTTCTTGGTTTCATTACTTCATTATATTGACTAAATTATGCAGGATTTAATCAACTATAATACTGGTCCTTTTAGCTTAATTACTGACAGAGGATTCAATCCAGTTTGTAGTGATTAATTTGATGATCAATGTGGCATAATGGATGCATAATTTCTGATAATAGACATGAAGTATGATATCAATATCCACTTGATCGCTGGACTTGATGAATAAATACTGCTAAATCTTATCCATTGCCCCCACTTTGTGAGCGTCATCCTTGCATGAAGATAGGGAAAGCATGTGT
>NW_011499981.1:428741-523011 GCF_000495115.2 Populus euphratica | reverse complement strand
GAGGGAAAGAATGTGTTTTGGTTGTCACTAAGTTCATTCATGCCCTAATTCTCAGGAAAACAGATGCGAAATGACATTGTGATTGCTACAAAGTTTGCAGCATACCCGTGGCGTCTGACACCGGGGCTGTTTGTGAAAGCTTGCAAGTAAACATCTCTAACTATTCTGTTTTCTGTCTCATGCAGTGCGTGCTTTCTCATTTTTTTCCTACAAAAACTTGACTGTATGCTGCCCTGAAGGCACATAGCTTTATCATTTTCAATATGAACTGAAATGGATTTGAATGGTTTTTCAGGGCGTCGCTGGAAAGGCTGCAAGTTGAGCAGATAGGCATAGGTCAATTACACTGGTCTACTGCAAACTATGCTCCTCTACAAGAGTTAGCTCTCTGGGATGGTTTAGTTGCAATGTATGAGCAGGTTACCATTACTTATTTTCAAAGGGATTTCAGCTAGTAGAAATGCGTGTTGACTTGCAAGAACCTGTCCAGGATCGCAGTTGAATTCTGAATAATATTGAAGTAAATGTTTTTTAGTCCATATGCAAGACATAAACATTACTAGTAATTATCACACGATATGCATAAACATTCATGTGTTTATTTTCATTCAAGAACCAATATTTGCGAAACAACTTCTCTGAAGAATCAACGTGCTTTTTTACTGCTCAAAATCTAAAAACGAGATGATAACAATGTTATCCTTCTTTCTTTTTTACCCATCTTCATCAACATTAAGTAATCATTTATTCCTTTCTTTGGTTTTTTTATATACACAAGTCTCAATATAATTTCTTAATCTGTTGAGATTTCCTTTATAAATCCATATGGTTAAACTCACGCAAGGTGTTATTTAGGGTTTAGTTCGTGCTGTTGGAGTGAGCAATTATGGCCCAAAGCAGCTCATAAAGATCCATGATTACCTTAAAGCCCGTGGAGTGCCCCTTTGCTCAGCACAGGTATTTACATGCACAATATGTCATGACATTAGCAGAGCAGGTTAGCTGCATAAACAGCAATTTTTTCAGCTATATCTAGCACCATCAATCTCATATTGACACGAAACCAACCACTAGGTACAATTTTCTTTGCTAAGCATGGGAAAAGATCAGATGGAGATCAAGAAGGTTTGTGATTCTCTGGGAATCCGTTTGATTGCTTACAGTCCTTTAGGTCTCGGAATGCTTACCGGGAAATATACATCATCCAAACTTCCACTTGGGCCTCGGTAATGAGATTTGAGAACTTGCTACTTTAAATGTGTGATAAGAGGAGGTTGCTTATTGACTGCTTGTCCCATAATAGTGATCTTTTCTTCTGTAGGGCCTTCTTATTCAGGCAAATTCTTCCAGGACTGGAACCTTTGTTGAATTCCCTAGGAGAAATTGCACAGAGAAGGGATAAAACTCTATCACAGGTGAAGTTCAAATTTTTAGTGACTGCTTCTTGATTGTGCCTATTGAAAAGTTTACATTCCTGGACCTGTTTCTTGTCTGAAAGACCATAAGTGAGTAAACTATGGGTAGAGAATAATATCTATGCAGATTTACGAAACAGGAACTTCTTTAGTTCAGAGAAGGCCAGATTCCAATGCATTAATAAAGCAAGATAATCTCGCTTTGTTTTCAAGTTTCAGCAGTGCACATGTTATTGAGAGCACAAATGAAAAAAAAAATTATGGGATAAGAGGGCGATCCACAAGCTGCTTATTTAAGTAACCAATGCCTCTTAAGTCTCTTATATCAGGCATGTAATGTAGTTCCAGATGTTTTTGAGTCAGTTGAGTTCATCTGGCTTTAAGTGGCTGACATTCCAAGGCAACAATATGTTACTGATTTAGGATATTATGTTAGCAGGTCGCTATAAACTGGTGCATCTGCAAAGGTGCTATTCCAATTCCTGGAATCAAGACAGTAAACAAGCTGAGGAAAACTTGGGTGCCCTTGGTTGGCGCTTGAGTTCAGACGAGTTGCTTCAGTTGGAATATGCAGCAAGTGAGTCCCCTCAGAAAATGATCCAAAACATTTTTCAGACAAGGTAAGCATTGTATCGAAACTCACTACTTTTGTTTAAATTTTCCTTAAAAGGAGTTCTATTGACCAAATCATGAGTAACCACAGATGACTTGGGGATAAAGAAATCTATGTACTGGAAGTCCCTGTGACAAGAATTGAAGGCATGGACAAGGCAGAAGTTGAAAACCAGGTAGAAATCCTCTGTTATTAGTATTCAAAACATGAGGGAACGTTGACATGGGTTGCAAAGAGACTAAATGGAGAAAAAACAAGAAGTTGCATCTCCTGCTTGACCTTTATCCCTCATTAGACGATGTTGATGTTGATAATTACAATTGAACAAGATTTGTTAGTCTCAGTGATCTTCTGTATTTCCAATGAACATGTATCTTTTAGTAGTCGATAGAAGATTGACCAATTCATTCCGGAGCACATATTTTGAGAGAAATCGTTATAATCCCTACAATTTCCAGTTATCTGAAATCTGAATGCGAGACTGCTTCAGTTGCCTCGACATCAAGGATTTGGGATATGCTGGAAATTTTTGAATGGAGATGAACCAAAGTTACAGGGTAATGAGGAGATGGTTTGGTATATAAAAACCAATGATGTCTCTGAATGAGCTCACACTTCAAGAATCTGGCCTAGTAGCCAAGTTGTTGAATTCCGCAGAGTGCTCAGGCCCAATCTAGTAATTGAATGCCACTGAGGAACAGAAAACTACCAGGAGCAATAAAATTTGAAAGAGGACATAGTGATTTTACTGTAGTATCAAGGATACAAGACTAACTGGCAGTTTCAAAGAGTCTACATGCCTCCAGTTTCTTCCTGTCAACATGTCCTCCGGTCTATGAAATATAGCTTCAGTATAAATGCACTTTCAGAGGCCAAATTGGATTGACCGAATGCCCGAGTACCTCCTCCACACACATGCTCAGGAGTAGAGAAACTTTCAATGCCTATGCTACTGAGAAATAGGAAAGGATGCGTCGCTATGAAACTCAGAAAATCATGTTGGAATGTTGTAACAGGAAAGCTCCAAGTGCCCGCTGAAACGAAGGAGAAGAGCACCAAGAGCCAAAGTTCTAGTTGTAACTTGTGTATGAAATGCCATCTGTTTGCCAATAATCAATGCTTGCAGACAGGATGATGGTCTGTCCATCCAGAGATTAATCAAACACTTTCCTACCTAGCTAAGCAAAAAAAAAAAAAAAAAGGTTGATGACATGAAAAGCACAACAGTTTCTTTAAATCGGACATGGGAATTGCTGGCTTTAGACCTATGTAATCGAAAACTAATCATAAAACGAGATGTAAGGATGTTCCTAAACTAATTAGAGAGCCTTCATTTAACAAGCTTGCTGGGATTCCAGATTCTCCTCTCTTGTGCTTCTTCGTTTCTTCTTCTTACTTGAACTGCTTATCCCATTCATGTTCTGTTTGTACTCGAGAAATTTTGCATACAACAAGGTTGGCTTTTTGAACATCAACAACATAAAGTATCATGAGACAAAGTGTGATTCCTAAAACATATGCATTGATGTGAATCACATCACCTTTTCTTGAGTGCTATGGTCATCTTTGTTAATTGGAACAAACTCAGCATTAACGCTGAATTCTTCTACCATCCAATCAGTTTCAGATCCATTGGGTGGGCTTCCTTGATAGAAATTCAGAGTCTTTACATAACCAACAATTTTATCCTTCCATGCGATCGGGGCTGTGCCTTCGGGGTCAACCGCATAGTAGCCATTCTCTGTTAAGATAATGTCAGCGTCCTCGCTCCTAGTCGAAAAGAAAAACCACTCGTTGGCCACCCCGCCTTTAAAATCGTCTAGTAATTACAAAAGTTCGATTTTTAAGTAATACAAATAATGTAGACTTTATTCGTGCTTGATGCAGGAGGTTTTGATGAATTGTATTAGGATCTCGTGGATGGCCTAATATTTATGTATTTCGACTAGATGACCTCAGAAGAGTCATTGTGATCCCTTCTTCTTCTGGAAATTATTCGATTTCCATTCCTAAGATTCGGCTGCCACAATGCCGATGTTGCAACTAATTAACAGTGGAAACAAGTGGTATCATGCATATACATCAGTGGTGGGGATAGCATCAGCCGGAAGTTGCTGACCCAAAGATTTTTTCTTCAAATAATGAACAATTAGATCATCATCGTTAGGGCTAAATCTGTAGCCAGTAGGCACATTCGAAGCTTGTGCACCACTGGCCATAGTGATATTTAGACAAATTGTATAGAGAACAACTGTAATTCTAATTAGAAAAACTGAAATGCTAGTCAATGGAGATATTGATTTGTGCATGGTACGGTAGTGTGTGTGTGTGTGTGTGTGTGTTTATATATATATATATATATATATATATATATAGAGAGAGAGAGAGAGAGAGAGAGAGATTGGAAATTGAATCAGTATTTTTCCTATTAAAACTCAATCAGTGCTTTTCCTATTAAAACTCAACCAGTGCTAACAAGGATTTGATGTTGTTAAAGGATTATATGGATATGTTATCAACAGATGTGGTGTATAAACCAGAGATGATTTATAAACTTGTAGGAAAAGAATGAACTCAAGACAAAGTCTACTCGCGCTAGACTAGCATAGTAGTTAAAAAAATCCTATAATTTTCTATTCTACTATTGAATTAAATTATGCTTAAGTTTTTACGAGATGTTCTTAAGATCCAGTTCCATGCAAGCGTGCTTTGTTGGGCCATCTGCTAGACAATTTTTTTCTATATTTGTTTGGTTTGAGTTTTTTTGTTATTTTTTTAGATTGTGTTTGTTTGGAATATCGTGTCTATGTTTTATTTAAAATATATCTGTAACATGTTTGATAATAATAAAAAAAAAGTTTATTATTCATGGGTCTCATGATAATTTATGTTTGAGACACAGAGGGAAGGAAAGTAGCTCCTTGCTACTTCTTCCACAGACGAAGTTCATTGAACAGTGGAATATGCTTTTACTGTTTTGGTGAGACCGGATCCAGTCCAAAGTTTAAAATGCATTGAACTAGGTATGACTCGATAAAATTAAAAAAAATTATTTTTTTATTTTTTAATTGTGTTTTATTTGAAAAACTAGTGTTTAATATCATTCAATGACACTACATAAATTAAATGGAGATTGCTTGATGACGTAACATTTGTACAATTTGATCACAATTCTAATTTTATTTCTAATTATATTTTATATGATGTTATTGTGCGCTTAAGAAATTAAAAAAATTATAGTTTTTGTTGGATGTATTTCATATGTGATGTAATTGTAGATAGTTTAATAGAACATTAAAAAATATTTTATATAAAGTATTATATATTTTATGATGTAATAACAATAGTTAAATTTACAATATTTAAATTAAAACCATCAATATTAATATATATTTTTTAAAATTATAACCAAACATATTAAACTATTTTTTATTCAATCTCAATTTCAATCATAGTTTTAACCAAAACTACCACAATGCCATTCAACCTCAACAAAAAAATATTTTTTATAAAACAATTTTTTTCAAGTTGCAACCACGAAAACTACCACAATATTTTATAATTTTGATTCTATTACCTATTAGAATTCAATTTTATATCTATTTAAAGAAATTGGAAACCTCATAAAAAATAAAGCTTGATTAGACTTTATTTTAGAGAATACAACTACGAATTTAGAGTTGTAACCCTTTTCGTTCATAAAATTGTGTTTTTTTTTTTTGGGTGCTTCTTATTGTCTTTTGTGCTTCTTCCTGTGCACGAGGATTCAATCATAAATGTGGAAAACAGCACTAGTGATTCAGATTTCGAAGAACTTAAATGCCTGTGAATCTGACTCTATCTTATTCAATTAAAGTAGGCTGTTTCCGGGAACAAAACAGGAAAAAAAAGATAAGATGTGATTTTCATATTGTAGACTAGATGGATTTATCTTGAAATCCTCACTCCTTTCTTCACAGCATGCTCAAGTAAAGTTGAGACTCAAAACATGCAATGTACCTTTAGTTTCTGGGGCAAATCTGCCTGGTCTGCAGTCTGTCTCGGGTTGCCAGGTCTCCAGTGTGGCTCAGGCTCTAGATTCTTACAACCCACGAGGACAGAAGACCTGGGCGACTAGTTTTTCTAACATTTTTTAGAGTTTGCATTTTACATATTTATTTGCACAACTACAGCCACCTGATGGGAGACTGCTCTACTCATACCAAATCTGTCAAGTCCAGAAAGAAGTTTAAAATTCTTCATACTGAACAACAGCACTAGCTGGCCGGAATTCTGTGAGGCAATGCAGCAGGTACGCACAGGATATTTGCGGCATACCATTTGACTGCTTACAATGCAGACGCAAGCACGAAGACCATCTTCTGCAAATGTCACAGAAGACTACATGTTCATGAAGCATTAATGAGCTTTGAGGAAGTCACAAGTCGAAAAACTTTGCACGAATAGAGCACCATGAATGCTTCATGTGTTACTTGTAGAACTTACTATGGATCTGAGATGTGAGATTTATTTTCTTCAACCTGAGAGTTTCTCTAGCACAGGTATGTGCAGTTGTGCACATTAACAAATCATCACACCTCAAGCGTAGATGGAATGTCCACAAGTCTTCCTGAAGAATAATATAATTCCTTCATGTAGCTTCATCTATCACCTTAAACTTTTAGGTTCAGGTTGGGCACAAATCCTTTTGTGAAGTGTAGTTTGTCAGTATAAATCAACTTTCAGAGAATAAAATTGAATCCAAGGACGATCAAATACCAAAGTGAGTCTCCTCAAGATGAGAAAAACGGCAGGTGCGGAAGTCAGAAAAGGATGTATCCTCATGAAACTCAGCCAATTATGTTAAAATCTGAAAACAGGAAAGCGTTATGTGCCCATTGAAACAGAGGAGAAGAGCACCAACAGCAAAACTTCAAGCTCAATGAAACACAGAGAATGAGATGCATTGTAAAGTTCAATTAAGTTGCTTCGGAAAGTGAGATAGACCATAGGAAACACGCTCGTCAACATGCATTTACAATAGAAGAAATAAAGATGAACAGCAATCAATTGAAAATCAATGGACCTTATTGCTGAAGAAATTCATGCGTAACATTGTGTGAACACAAGAAATCCCATGAATACAGCAGTTCCCTCGTATAGTTCGAGAAGACGAGTGATCTAGGAGTAGCTGGTCTAGTTTTGAACTTACATGCCCATAATTTTATTTTTTTTAAGAAAATCTATACAGTGGAGTTGGTCTAGTTCTGATTTTGAGACTTTCTACATTAACAACATTTGCGGCTCAAGATTAGTCTCATGAAAATCTTATTTTTTCTAAAAAGATTTTATCCAGTGCAAAAGCCCTTCAATGGAACTTTAAATTTAGCTTGTCATTACCATAACACCACAGGTTTTGCACGGCGGGTCTGGAATGCTGGATTAATCGTATTCCAGGCCGAAACAATGAACCAATCTATTTCTTCTCGAAGATACCTCCTCTGTTGTCAACAATGAGAAAGTGCATCGAATCTGAAGTAGCATTAATCGCAAACTTGGACGAATGATGTTTTTTTCAAGTTTTATTTTTTTCATTTCCAACATCAATACATTTAGACAAAAAACACCTAAAAATATCAATTTAAAGTTTCTTCTAAGCAAAAAATAATTTAAATCACTTTGACAAACAAGTTATATATAACGGATACAAACATGAAAATATGAAAACTGAGATAGACAAAGCTGCTGGTGCGAGCATGGTAACTACAAAACTATCATTTTCTGATGAAGCTCAGATCTCAAGGACCAAGTAGCTGCAAGGTCAAGTCACCTAAATTTCATTTTCTATAAACACACCACTTCAACAGAATATACCCTTTTAATCAGATTAAGTGATATCTGCCACGTTATCTAAAAAAGATTTGTGTGAAGTTTGGATCACGCATTCGAAATAAAGATCACAGTACAAAGTATTCTAAAACCAAATAACATGAAAGTCTTCAACCCTAACAAGAAAAATATTTGATACCAACATAATCGAAGACAAACATCCAAAAACCTAATAGGAAATGCAGTAACCACGCCTCCTGATCAATAGTCTACTTAATCTTCTTCTTTGGCCTCAACTGCAAGATAAAACGAGATAATGGGTGTTAAATATTTTGAAAATAACACATGTAAAGCTGTATAATACTAAAATATAAACATCAAAGGCAATTGACGTGCTGAGATGATTTACCTGGTTGCTGTGGCCACACTTCTTCTTCCTGCAGTTGACAGCACGAGGATGCAGGCGTGCATAACATCTGTACAGCACATTATTCAACAGTCAGAATTATGCCTCTTATCACCACATAACACGATGTGCATTACACATATCCGCAGATAAACATAAAATTTTGAGGCCAAGACATTCAATATCACAACTGCTTAACATGCTGCATGCCTGATAGTAGTAAAGATGCACTGAACTTCTTATGAAATTTTTACCAGCTTGTTCACTACTTAAAAGCATTCAAGGTGTTAGGTACCTTAAATGGGAAATGGTTTAGATGAGCATAAGAACTTCTAGCTATTGATCAACATCGTTAGGGCAGAAACAAATGAAGAGTTTTAGGAAAATTTAACTTACTTGCGGCAAATCATCTTTTCCTGGTTATATTTCCTGGCCAATGCCATCAAAGATGGCTCAATAATGCCACCACGAAGCCTCAGAACCAGATGCAGTGTTGACTCTGCACAAAACAAATATCCAATTCAGGACCGTATTCACATTCATTTGATTGGTCTAGGAAGAAAAATCCACCAAGTTAAAAGCTTTTTATCACAATATTTCACATCTAAATATTGCAATGTAAAGCTTTTTACCGTAGTATTTCACATATATCTATATAATGCAATGTTATTTGACAGGTAACTTTTTTCAGCCAATGCTTAAGATTTTCTATGATATGACCATGAAAATTATAATAAATCAGCAGAGTTATACTTTTGAATCACAAAAGGTTCATTTAAACATAATTCAAAACAAGCCAGAAGCCAAATTAATAAAAACACCAAGCCCATCTAAAAGTTTGAATGTTTTTTTAGCAAAACTATAAACCTTTCTTTTTATCATTAAGATTCCATACAATACAATCATCATAGCTATAATTATTCAACAAAAACCCACTCTTTGAATTGCAAACCTTTCATTTAAAGGTAAATGAAAAAATCAAATTGACTATTGTTTATTTTCAATTAAATTTTCAGCAAAGATTCAGCGTTCCCAAAGGCACCCCTCTCTTGCAAGAGGATTCCCGGTATGTCAACACCTGGTAAGATTCTTCACGTTGCATCGAATTAAACCACATACTCCACTGCTTGTGCGTGCCCCAGTCAATTCCTTTGAGTTTCATTCTTGCGAACGTACTACCCAGGAGGGATACTTAACGCGTTAGCTAAAGCACTGCACGGGTCGATACGCACAGCGCCCAGCATCCATCATTTACGGCAAGGACTACGGGGTCTATAATTGTAAAACTTCATCTTTTACCATTAAAACTCTCCAAAATATGGCCATGAAAACAACTAATCTACTGCTAAATCAGCCCTTGAATCACAAAACTTTAACTTTACCATAATTGAGCAGGAGCAAGAACTCAACGAGAATAAAATTCCAACTTTTCAACTAAACCCAACAAAAAAAAAGTAAAATTGTTATTCAAGAAACTAACCCTTCTGGATATTGTAATCAGCAAGGGTACGGCCATCTTCCAGCTGCTTCCCAGCAAAGATCAGTCTCTGCTGATCAGGAGGAATCCCTTCCTTGTCCTGGATTTTGGCTTTGACATTGTCAATAGTATCACTAGATTCGACCTCAAGAGTTATGGTCTTGCCAGTCAGGGTTTTCACAAAGATCTGCATCCTGTCAAATGTGAGGCCACCGTGAGAGCCTGCTTTCTTTATATAGTGTGACGGTCAGTGGCAGCTAGGGTTTCACTTCGGTTTTGAGGTGGTGTTTGTATTTTAGGATTGTGGTATGCCGAACGAGAATAGGCCTCATTTTTCTAATGTCATGATGATGCCATCAGAGTTTAGTTAATTCATGCAGATCTCAGTTTTTGGATAGGCATTGGTTAATTTAATTTTTTAATATATATATATATATATATTAATTTTAAATTTTAAATTTTTTGAGTAAATAATATCAACAAATGTGAGATTTTCTTTCCCATTGTTTATTTGGATGGTCACTGGAAAAAATGTAGAGGTAGGTATCAAAATATTTCTATATTTAGAATTAATTCTTGTGAAAAATATTTCTCATATATTTAAGCCAGGGATTAATATATTTTTTTGTTAAAAAGTATAAAAGTAATTACTTTAAATAAAAACACTAAGGTATAAAAATCATAAATTATTTTTTTCTTTGATATAATTAAAAGAGATATTTTTCTATGCAAGTGAGATATAATTTTTATTAAATTCCATACAAATCTTAGCTTGATTTATAATTTGAATTATTAGAGTTATCTGAACAACAAGCAGATTATTGTTCGATCTAGATTTATTATTTTTATTTAAAATAATATTATTTAATTTCTTAGTTTTCAGTAATTAAAATTCGATTTTATTTAAACCGAGCCAGCTAAACCGCAAGTCAACTGGTATGGTTCCTGGTTAGTCAAGCAATGCCAAAAATAGTTTAAAATAAAACTCGTTTAGGTTAGGCAAGTGAGAAAAGATTGAAAAATAAAAATAAAAATCACAGCTACAGAAAACTCTCTTCATGGGACCCGAACCTTGCGGCCCGCTTTTGCTTTCCTCAGCATGGTCTGTCCACCTCATCAAAAACCCAGGGTAAAATTACCTTTTTTAGTTGGTCCCTCAACTATTCTGAATGTTTCATATAGCTCCTCGTCAATTAAATTTGCTGATGTAGACCTTATACTTCACGTTTGACTGGATGGATACAATTTATGTGTGGACAAGAAACAACTAGTCGCAGCTTTCCAAACTCTCACAGCGAGACCCACACATTGCAATGATACACGTGTACCTCTCTCCGCATAGCTTGAAACGCCACCTCATCAAAGAAAAAACCCAAAATCCCAAGCTCTATACTTCACCTACCATCAATCCAGATCATCAGAGAATCCAAGTGCTTCAAACAATCTAACGGCTGAAATAAATCACTCACACTTTCCATGGCTACTGCTTCTTCATCTCTCACCTTCCCCACTTCCCTGCCAAAATTTTGCAGACCCTCCTCCATTTCTATAACCCCACCACCACAGGTATCCGTTTATTTTAAGAAACTCTCTATCAGTTCTTCTTTAAAGATATCAAAAAGAACAACAACAAGGGCGTCATCCATGGCTTCTTCTGGGATCACCACCATTGATCAGAGTAACAAGAAGGTAGTGGAGGTGTTTGATACGGAGGAGGATTTGGCTGTGTCTCTTGCAAAATACACTGCTGATTTATCTGATAAGTTTGCTAAAGAAAAAGGGGCTTTCACTGTTGTTGTATCTGGTGGTTCTCTCATTAAGTCCCTTAGGTATTTGTCACTGTAGTCTTACTTGATTAAACCAGTCAAGTTCATAAATTTGATGTTCATTAATGGATTGATGATGATGGGTTCTTAATGGTTTGTGATTTTATTGCGGGGTTCAGGAAATTGGTGGAGGCACCTTATGTGGATTCAATAGATTGGTCAAAATGGCAAGTGTTTTGGGTGGATGAGAGAGTTGTTCCCAAAGATCATCCAGACAGTAACTACAAACTTGCTTTTGATGGTTTCCTCTCAAAGGTACATTTATTTTTATTTGTTTTGTAACATTGTGGTCTTTTGGCTGAAAACATTACATTGTTATCATCAGTTCATGTTATGTGGTCACTCTTCAAGTCATGTTGTTCTTAGTATTATGATCTTCCCATATGAAATTATTGATGATGGTTTGATTCCCTATTGTCAGTTTGAATGGTGTCATTTCTGTTTTTTTTATCATAAGTTTAGAAATATGAGTAGATCATTTAGGTGGCCCAAATGATTTTTCTGTGAAGTCTAGAAAAGTCATGTTTTTTATTATTTGTTTTACATTATATTATTAGACATTGGAAAAAGGTATTCCACCAAATGGAGAAATGCTGAAAGTATCTGATCATGAAAGTGCGAATGCTCTTGCAAATCTAGTTACTTTCTGTCATGGATATCAGACTTTTGATGCTAGTTTATGTCCTACTTTAATCAGATAAGCCTTTTCTGTCCTTAATTTTTTTCAGGTACCAATACCCCCTGGTAATGTTCATGTCATCAACGATGCCCTGTCTTCTGAGGGTGCTGCGGATGATTATGAAACTCGTCTCAAACATCTGGTTCATACTGGTGTGATAAATATATCTTCATTGAGCGGGTTCCCAAAGTTTGATCTCATGCTTGTGGGAATGGGTCCAGATGGACATGTAGCCTCTCTGTTCCCTGGCCATCCACTCCTCAAGGAAAACCAGAAGTGGGTTACTCACATCACAGATTCTCCAAAACCACCCCCACAGAGAATTACCTTTACCTTCCCTGTCATCAACTCATCTGCATATATTGCTCTTGTGGTGTGCGGTGCTGGTAAAGCTAGCATAGTGCAGACAGCATTGGGAAAGATTCAAAACTCTGAGGTGTTTCCTGTTCAAATGGTTTCATCTGAAGGGGAGTTGAAGTGGTTTTTGGACAAAGATGCAGCTTCAAAGCTGTAGGAGAGCAAATGTAACTTTATGAGTTCAACAAATAAGAGTCACGAGCTGCATGATTGTTTCTGCTGTGTTGTTGATCAGTAGATGTGCTACTCGTTGTTGTAATCTCAGTGATAGTTTTGGATTAGTGGGGATTTTCTTCTTGTACTTGGTCAATCAAAAGACTTACATTGTATGGAATGTTGTTAAGCAGCTTTTTAAAGAGAATTGTTTTTGCTGATAAAATCATGCTTGTATTTCACAGATTTTTATTATTGAACTTGTTGATTCTATAGTTTCTGTTGAGTTCTAATAATTCTTTTCCTGATAAATACCTCTCTATGCAGAAAGAGCCAGAGGCCATGGCATTTTATTCTCAAGGCAAATCCTGGCATTTCATTCTTGAGGATTAGATTTCTGGTTCTCTAATTAAGTCACTCAGGTCTGTCGCTCTCTCCCACTTAATTAAATTTGTAAAATTCTATCATTTTTTGCTTGCATGGAATTGATGATGATGGGTTCTTGTTGGTTTATTGTAATCTTTTGTTCGATTTAGGATGATAGTGGAATCACCTTTTATGGATTCAATGAATATGTCAAATGGCATATGTTCTGGGTGGATGAGAGAGGTCTTCCTAAAGATAATGTTGGCATTAACTACAAACTTGCTTTTGATGGTTCTCTCAAAGAGATATCTCGTTCTTTTTTAGTAATAACATGGTCTGTGTACATGAAAGATAATGTTGATATTATCAATTCATGTCACGTGATCATTTCTTCAAGTTACCTTGTTCTTAGGCTTAGGATTTTAATCTTTTCAATTGGGAATTGTCTGCTTCATGTCTGGACAGATGTCTGTTGCCATTTTGAATGATTTCTTTGTAGGCTCCAGTTGAGTGTGCTGGGTAGTCTAGAAAAGTCATGTTTTCAGGGAATTATTTGTTTGACATTAAAGTATTGGACAATGGAGAGGTGTTCCTCTGACAAATGGAAAAACTATGAAAAGATTCTGACATGAAAGTAAAAATGGTCTTATAAATCTATCTTCCAGCGCACCAAATGGAACCCTTAAAAATTGAAGCTGCCTCTGATTGATGTTGGAATTTTAATCATTGTTAATGCTAATATTTTGATGTTGAAAGTAAATATATTGAAAATTGAGGCAGGTTTGTTTCTTTTGTTATGGATATGAGAGAACTTCCTTTTATCACCATAACAATCTTAATCTCTTGTTGAGACTTATATGTCCAAGTAACTGACTCACAAAACATGGTGTTTGTGTTTTAATTTGGGAGCATATGTCCTTTTCTTTGCGAATATTAAGACTTATCATGCTATTTTATGTCCTTCAACTAGGTAAACTTTTAAATTTTCAACAGGTAAGAATTCTCACTGGAAACGTGTGTGCCATCAACAATGCACTGTCAGCCGAGCAAGCAGCTGACTGCTGACAGTCATGAAACCTGTCTCAAACACTTGGTTAATGCTGGGGTGAAGACAAATCATCAGTGAGTGGTTTCCCAAAGTTTGACATGTAGCTTCACTTTTCCCTAGGAATCCACTTCTCAAAGAAAATCAGAAATGGGTTTCTCACATTAAAGACTCACCAGAACCACCTCCAGAGAATTACTTTACCTTCCCAGTCAGCAACTCATCTTCATACATTGCCCTTGCTGTGTGCAATGCTAGTAAAGCTGGTGCAGTGCAAACAGCATGGGGAATTGTGCTGCCTGTACAAATGTTTAACTTGAAGGGGAATTAAAGTGATTTTTAGGCAAGGATGCGCCTTCAAAGCTGTAGAAGTGAAAACGTCTTAGTATTGTGAGCAAGTGATAGTGCTAGTTGCATGTTCATTCGTCTACTGTTACATCTCGACAGCTGTTTCTTTTGCTTAGGATTTTTAGTATCTTGATTGACATTCTTTTGGATATGGTTGAAGGATTATTGAAAATCTGTTGAAGAAACGTGGATGTGCCTTCAATTTCTGAGCTTGGTGTCCACGAAGATTAAGCTGTGACAATGTCCTCTGCTATCTATTTTTAGTGATTTGTCTTGTCGGTTGTGGTAGCTACGTGCTTTATCTTTGTTGGTAATCAGCTTCACACTTCATGCTTCATTCTCTTTATCTTTTTTATGCTTCATTTTTCTCTTTCTTATACCATTATTATTATTATCTCGGGAGAGTCGCTGTTATTTTTTTAGGTCAAGTTTGAAGTCATTTTTCCACGGTTGCATTCAAGTGAAACAAAGAACGGTGATGAATATGCAACTATATAGATGCCCTGTTGGTTGATGCTATTTCTGTGCTTATGCTTTATATGCGTGATTTTCATTTATTCCTGTTCTTCAAGTATCACTATTCTCTGTACTTTTGCTTTATATGCGTGATTTTCATTTATTCTTGTTCTTCAAGTATCACTATTAGCTTTACGCCTCATTCTACATCTTCTACATCCTCTCAAGATTCGTGCTTCCAGGGAAGACTCGAAGAAGTGTGAATGCTTCAATTTGGATGTGGATAGCTTGAGGGATATATGCTTCATTTGGAAACGTGGCCAACTGCAGAACTGACAGCATTCTCGGTATCTGAAAGCTTGTCCGAGAATAACTTTATCATACAAATAAATAAAATTATTATAATTTATTGATGGTTATGTTAAAATTCCAGAATTATGATTCTTATTTTATACCAACACAAGGGTTTGGTACTTCGTTGTTGCAGCCAAAGCTGATAGTAGAACAGAAGAGGTTTGACCTGAATTACAATGGATGAAAGAAGAGAAGATTCAAGGTTGTTGGCCGCCGGGGAAGAGAATTCGCAGACGCACTGCATACGCACTGCTTATCTACAGGTTGACCATGGATAAAACAGAGAAATTTCATCAAAACGAAGAAACAAAGAGATTGGATTAAGCAAGAGGCATCTCTGTTACATTTCAAATTTGATGTGCTTTGAATTAGAACTGTAAACAACCATGGAAAAAAACGAAATATTCTCATCTATTTAGATCTTAAAGAGTTGTTTTCAGACTCTGAAAAATTTCATAACAACCAAGTCCTTCCAGGTGTTCATGAGTGAATTGGATACTGGAACATGAGGAAATATCCAAAGTGACGTAGTTATTGAGTATTTTTAATGTATTTTTTATAAGAAAATATATTAAAATAATATTTTTTATTTATTTTTAATATTAGTGTATCCAAACAATAAAAAAATATTAATTTAATATTGCAAAAATAAAAAAATTTTAAAAAACACAATTCAACGCACAAATAAACACGTTACTCATCAAATGAGTTCACCCATCAATTCAGACAGCGAATGTGTCTGTAATAATATCCTTACAATGATGATGAAAAGTAATTGTTTTGAAGGTCTTAAATTCAATTTCTATCAGTGGCATTTTGAAAATGTGATATATCTAAACTTTTTCTTACTTGATGTGTCATTCATCTATATGTCGGATGTGAAAGGCATAATTTGATTTTTGTTTTTATATGTTTTCAAAAAGTATATTTTTTTAAAAATATATTAAATTAATATTTTTTGAAAATTTTGTTATGTTAATATTAAAAATTAAAAAAATATTTTTAATATATATTTTTAAATAATTTGCATGCTATTTATAAGTCATTTTAGTATCAATTGATCTATTTGATATTTAGTTAGATATCTACATAATATTTAAATTATGAGTCTTTAAAATATTTTGGAATCATTTCAAGGGTTTTTTTTTTATATATATATATATATCCTTCAATGAAAAAGGGTGTTGTTTTCAACTACATAAGTTTTAAATACTATTTCAAAACTTCGAAATTCCTTTTAAAGTTTTCTCAATGTTTAATTTTTAATAAATATAAATTAGTTTAATTTTTTTAATAAAACATGTCATTTCATTAATAATTTTAATTCAATATATATATCTTCAGCTTCTTCACAATAAAGATTTTAACCAAAATACGTGTTTTTTAAAACAATTTTTTAATATTTTCTCAATAAACATGTGTTTAATATTTAATAAATGTGAATTATTTTCTGTATTTATTTATTTTTAATAAAACACATCAATTCTTGAAGAAAAAAAGAATTCTATAACTTCTTCACAAACCTATATATCATTTAATATATTTAAATTGTATGCCAATTTCAAAGGAGTTTTTCAAAAAAATCACGAGGTTTTTTACTATTATAGTAAAAAAGAAAAAAGAACACTATCATATAGTGCAAGAATTTTCTCAACATAAGATCGGGTTAGAAACTTTTTAACAATTATTAACAATAATTTTTTTAATATAAACATAGACATGGATAATCATTACAAATAATCTCACTAAAAAATTATATCATAGATTTTTACAAAAAAAGAAGATCTTAATCATAAATGTCTGCCATTGATACATTTTTGGCCAAAATGTTTCAACGTTCAAGAATGTAAGACCAGACCCTGTAATTTTTTGGTCCTGTCTTGTTAATAAGAAGATTCAACCATTGATCCAAGTTCGACGGCTAGTGCTAAAAACAGGCACCACGTGGTTCCATGGTGGCAACCTCATCAAAAACTTTCTCCACATTCTTCAGACAAAAGCCTCGTTAAAATATTCCCATTATAATCACAAAACCCCACGTTGTATTTCTTTCCAAGAAACCAATAAGCACAGGACTGTTTCTCTGGTTACTGGTACAGAGTTCAACTGTTCAAGAGATTTGTCTGCTGCTGCAAAACAAAGTCTTCATCATCATCATTCATGGCTGATCAGAATAACAAGAAGGTGGTGAAGGTGTCTGACACGGAACAGGATGTGGCTGTTTCCTTGGCCAAATATGTTGCCGATTTGTCGGCTAAATTTGCTAAAGAGAGAGGGTCTTTCACTGTTGTTTTGTCTGGAGGTTATCTCATTGACAGCATCAGGTTAGTTACTGGTCAATTTGATTTGATCATATTCTTATCTGGAATACTGCTGGAAATGTTGAAGTTGAACAGCTGAGCACCCTTTGTGCCTCTTTGAATATATGCGATCTAGTTTTTTCGTGAGAGCTAGTTTCGGTGCACCAACGCTAAGTAGTACAGTCAAAGGACTAGGATTTAATGTTAGGATTAGGGGATTTCTGAGAATTTTAATTCATGCGATTTCATGTGTGAGTGGAATTTGATCTAGCTTGCTGGTGACTGGTGGGTTTGAAGTTTTTTTAAATCTTGGCTGATGATGGTGTTTAATGGGTTGGGATTTTTGTTTTCAGGAAATTGACAGAGCCGCCTTATGTTGATTCGGTCGAGTGGTCAAAATGGCATGTTTTCTGGGTGGATGAGAGAGTTGTTCCTAGGAATCATGTTGACAGTAACTATAAACTTGCCTTTGATGGTTTTCTCTCTAAGGTAATAACATTTTGCTGGTTTTCTCTCAAATTTAATAACATTTTGCTGTGGATTCAGTGATCATACATTTGATGGTGTTGCCTAAATATTAACTGAGGCATCAATGTGAATATTGTGATGAATGAGCTTCCATGTTATAACTCTTGGTTTTGCAAAAGTAAAGGCAAATTTGTTTACAGAAAAAGTCCCAAGGAAACAATCTAAAATGGGGATATTGAATGAAAGGGGAAAGGCTTGTCTGGTTATTGTTTTAGTTATCTTGCAGAAAGAAGAGAAATAATGATGATTGATAAGTGAACACAAATATTTAATCAGTCAAATAATTTTGAAAAATGGCCTTGTTAAAGTGGATTAATCTTGTTATGGAACTGGTTGAAGCTGAATTGGAATGATTGTTATTGCTCGTTTTCATGAATGTTCTTCAGCTGTGATGTTATCATCATCGATTTCTTCTGGTGCGTACGAGAGAGAACTTTCTAATTTTTACGAGTACAGTAACAGCGATATCTCGAAGGCGCAGAGTCCTTCAATTTTTATGTAGTTGATGTTGAAAGGGTGGTAGATAAAACCATAAAGGCACAGAGTATTCTTCATGCTTATTCCACTTCTAATGTTGCTGGTTCCAGCCGTTTTTAAACCGAAAAACCCTGACTTCTTCCCGGTTTTTCGTAGGTACCGATCCCCGCCGGTCAGGTTTACGCCATCAATGATGCCCTGTCAGCTGAAGGTGCAGCTGAGGATTACCAAACCGTTCTCAAGCATTTGGTTGATACTGGGGTGTTAGCCAAATCATCAGTGACTGGATTCCCAAAGTTTGATCTCATGCTTCTGGGGATGGGTCCGGATGGACATGTAGCTTCTCTGTTCCCTGGGCATCAACTTCTCGAGGAAAATGTGAAATGGGTTACTCACATTATGGACTCACCAAAACTACCTCCACAGAGAATTACCTTTACCTTTCCTGTCATCAATTCATCTGCATATATAGCCATGGTGGTATGCGGTCCTGGTGAAGTTGATGCGGTTTACAAAGCATTGGGAAAGACTGAAAATCCCGAATTGCTGCCTGTTCAGAGGGTGACACCAGAAGAAGAATTGAGGTGGTTTTTGGACAAAGTTGCAGCTTCAAAGCTGCAGGAGTGAAATGATTCCCTAGCTTTATTTACAATAAGACTAGCATCTTGTGTATGCTTCGTTGACTGTGATCAGTATGTTTACAAATGGCTATTGTAATATAATCTCAGTAACTGTTGAGGAACAGTACTGGGGATGCCTTCTTGGTGGCCTTAATTAAAAAAAAAAATGAAATATCGTTCGAAGCTAGCTTGATGTGTTTTTGGCCAAAAAAATCTTCTCTAGTTCTCATTTTTCTTGCCTTTTCTCCATTTGCGGGCATTCATCCGATTCCTTTTCCTCCCTAACGAATTCAAGATTACCATTTTGCTCTTTTACAGTGATTGTTCATATGCCCATTTTAAGATTTCTGCAATGCACTAAGCTCGGGAGGGAGACGATTTTGTAGCATGCATTGCTTCTTTTTGGAACTGATCAGCATCCGATTCTGTTTATGCATAGACCCATCACTGCTGATTGCAACGAGACCGCCGAGATACTAATATATTTGAACGGGAAAGTCCTTCAGGATTCTTGCCTGTTCAGTATTAAAGATTGAACCAAAGCCATTAAAGAATGGTTTACAAGATAGCTAGCTAGTGCCTATGCACAGCTGCCGACTAGCATGGCAGAGCCACCATCGCCCCCGATGTGGTGGTTTTGTTTGTGCGATTTTCAATCTATATTTTCAAGTCACAATCATAAAAATTATTATACCCTAAAATACAAATTATAATTTATTAATTAATATTTTAAAAGATATAAAAAAAATATTATAACTTTTCTCACATGTTTTTTTTCTTGAAATTAATTTTTTTTTATTTTTTTATTTTTCAAAATTATCTTTATTAAATTTTCTAAATATTGAACTGGTTGAGAATTTAAATATGTAATTTAAAAAAAAACATTATGAATTGCTACAATATTTCTATACATAATTATTTTTTTTATGATTTTTTTTCAAAATATTCATTATCAATTTTATTTTTTTATATTAAGTTAGTTGAGAATTTAGTTTCATGGTTTTTTTAAGAAAAATATTTTGAATTGCTATAGTGTTCTCCTCACATGATTTTTGTTTTGCTGTAATGTTTCCCCATATGTTATTTTTTTTAATTCTTTGTTGAATTTATTTTTTAATATTGAACTGGTTGGAAATTTAGCTTTAGCTTTTTCCACATGTGTTTGTTTTTTTATTTTTCCAAAAATTATCATTTTTTTTGTTTTATTTTCTTCTTTTTGTTTGTTTTTTCAGAATTATTTTTTATGTTTTTTTATTAAGATGGTTGAAATTTTAGTTTTTTATTTTTTTTAAATACCGTGGATTACTACAGTGTTTCTCCACATGGTTTTTATAATAATTTTTTTATATTAAACTAATTGAGAATTTAGTTTTGTAGTTCTTTAAAACACTGTGAATTATTGCAGTGTTTCTCCACATGATTTTTTCCTTGTAAAAGTGTTTCCCCACATGTTTTTTTTATCAATTTTTTTAAATTATTTTTATCAAATTTATTTTTTTTTATACTGAACTAGTTGAAAAATTAGCTTTGCAGTTTTTTCTTTAAAATACCGTTGATTGCTGCAATATTTCTCAGCATGATTTTTTTTGTTATGATGTTTTTTAAAAAATTATATTTATTGATTTCATTATTTTTAATATTGAGCTGATTGAAAATTACAACTGTAGATTTTCTCATGAAATATTATAGATTATTACAGTTTTTTCTTGCATGTTTTTTTTTTCCTTTTGTTTTTTTTGTGATATTTTCCAAAATTTTCTTTGTTGATTGTATTTTGTTAATATTGAGCTATTTGAGAATTATAATTGTATATTTCTTCACAAAACACTATAAATTGCTACAATATTTTCCTAAATGATTTTAATATTGAGCTGATTAAGAATTTAACTTGAACTTTCCCCACATGTCTTTTTTTCAGTTTTTTTCTTTTTTTTCCTAAATTTTTCTTCTTCTTCTTTTCATTTATTTTTTTGTGTTGTTTTTCTTAGAATTGTTTTGATTTTTTTTTTAATATTGAGCTGGTTGAGAATTTAGTTTTGTAGCTTTTTTATTTAAAACACTATTGATTGCTACAGTATTTCCTATACATGGTTTTGTTCTTTTTTTTATAATTGTTTTTCTAGAATTTTTTTGTCGATTTTATTTTTTTTTATATTAAGTTAGTTAAGAATTACTATAGCGTTTCTTCACATGATTTTTTAAAAATTATTTTTATTGATTTTATTATTTTTATTATTAAACTGATTAAAAATTACAATTTTAGATTTACTCATAAAATACTATAGATTGCTATCGTGTTTTTCTACTTGATTTTTTCTCTTTGTTTTTTATAATTTTTTTTTAAAAATTAGCTTTACTAATTTTATTTTTTTTAATATTAATATGGTTAATACTATGAATTATAATAATTTTTTTAAAATAATTTTTTTTATAAACTCACGATAATATATAAATATGTCACATGTCCGTAGATCGCACGGACATGGCATTTAGTTCTTTACTAAATTCTGTAGAAAGATTTTAGTTGTACATGCAAAACCGTGGTATGCGTTGGTGAGTGACCAAACATAAAAAGAACCATTAATCACCGCACAAACAAACAAAACCTTTCTGCAGACAACTTATAACTTGACAACAGACATTATAGACAAAAAAAAAAAGAAAAAAAAAAAGAAGAAAACATTGGATCATAAGTGAGCATGGTTTACGGGACACCCTCAGAGGGTGTTGTCATTGTCTCATGGAAATTGGAGCCCATTTATTCTCTTGAATCTCTTTCATGATTGACAAAAGGTTGAAGGTGTAGGGCACAATGCTTGATAGGTTCAAGGCCCGGCCTTCGATGCACAGTGTTAAAGATGATCCATAACGTCCATGTGGGGGCAGAGGTTATCTCCATCCATGCATGCAAGAGATTTTTTTCATGTTCATGTTTTTGTCTGCAATTGCCTGCTGCCTGTGCCTGCACATGCTCGTGTGATTGATCATTTCCCTTCTTCTGCATTTCGACGTCTTTTTCGAGGTCCAGAATGTAAAGAAAGTAAAAGTTAAAGGGTGAAAAAGAAGAGAAAAGAAAAGAAAAGCTATCTACCTACAGTCCCTTTGCCCCTCCTAGTTTCGCCATCATCGCTTCAGTCAGTCTCAAATTCATAATTAGCTTTCAACCCCAGTTGAATTTCTTATGGACAACAAAAGGGATACCTCAATTTAGTCCCATAACTATCCACCAACTCCCACTTAGATCCCTAAACTAAACTCCTTTTCAATCCAATCCCTAAAGCATTGAACACTCCTCAACTCGACCCCCCATTCCATGCCTTTTAAGAAGATGGTTTCAAATGGAAGGATATAATTGAAAATATATGAGATATTAAAACATGAAATTAAGAAAATGCAGTAGTATGTTAGGTATGACTTCCAAAACCAAGTAACAATGACACTCACGTTAAAAATCGTTGTCATCTACACTTCCGTTGCCGTCTAGTCTCCTATCTACTTTATTTTCGTTTTGTTCTTCTCTCTTTTTTTTTTTATACTTTATTTTGTACAAAATCACTGCGCGTGATTTTGTTGACCCCCTTACGTTCCCTTTTCCCTCGGTTTCCTCATCTACAAGCTGAGTTCCATGGATTTCTGGTTATAGGCTAGGCTAGGCTAGGGAAGCAATCAAGGTTCGTTTTTACTAGCTAACAAATGGATGGTGTTTGCAGCACCAGCCAGCCAAGGGCAGTGCGAGATGCAAAACCCACTGTGGCTTGTACATGGATTCTTTCTGGCTGCTACATCTGGTTTTTCATTGTTTGGAATTTACGGTGTTGGGTCATTTTAGTTTTAAATTTATTAAATCTATAGTAATGATCCGTATTAATTAGAAGTTCACTGGATTAATGGTGTGCGGACGGTCGGGCTAAACTTTTTTAACTTGAAAAATAACAGGTAGTTATATTTTTTTAAAAGTTAAATTCAATAATCGAATTAAATTTTCAATAACGTGATAATATAATAAAAAATAAGACTATAATAACAAGAAATAAATATTTTTTTTTTATTTTTTGCCTCGTTTTGGATTTTTTATTTTTAAAATCTGAAACAGGCAAACTAATTTATTTAAATTTTCCAACCAAAATTATCCAATAAATTTCAAAACACCATTCCATTCGGTTACTTTTAAACTAGGTTTTTTTATGAATATTCTAGATAATTCAAATAATTTACTCCACAACCCGAGGTGAGATGAGCCCTGTCTTCAGTGTTTGAGCTAGCATGGATCAAGCTCTAGCCATATCAAAAAATTCTCTTTCCTTCTTTGAGTTCTAATGAAAATAGAGTTGGAAGATGTTTCTCTTTATGTCTTTACTAGATTCTTTTTTATACGATATGTTTGTCACTTCTGTGATACCTTATTTACTTACCAAATTTGTAAGATATTCAATGAATTATAAAATTAGTTGTAGTACGTATAAACTAACCAGATACCCACCTTAATCAAAAATAAAAAATAAAATTCTAGCACAAAAATATTGTTCCTCCTCTACAGAACTTTTGACCAAGCTAGTTTTAGCACAAACACGCTAGCCGAATCAAAAGCAAACGCTTCTTCTCTTCCTTTTCTTTTTTTTTTCTTTTCTGAGGAAGACAGCAAAGCAAACTTGATCATGATCACTGTCCAGGGGCAATCCATTATCAAGACATAATCATGATCATTGTCTAATCAAATCCAATTTGATCGCATTTGACCCTTTGTTTTTCAGTTGACAGAGGCGTCCACGATCATGCTAATTAGCACTGTGGAAATCAGAATGGCAAATGGGGCATGCTGCTGCAAACACTGTAATTTTTCCTTCCATGTTGAAGACATATCACTGTTGCTGGTGTGGCCTTAGGGTTTGATGATGGTAATTAGTAAATGGGCTAGATTACTTAATCCCATCTTCAACTTTACTCATCCTCATCATTGACTTTTTCAGTAAAAAAAAAAAAAAAACTACAAAAAACAAAGTTATAACTTGAGTTTCAAGCAAAGATCTGTGAATTTCAAGCTGAGACAACAACGTTGAAGAAGGTACTCAAGTGGGAAAAGAGTATTTTTTTGTTTCCTTTTTATTTACTAGTGGAACATAAAACAAGTGAAACATTGCATTAATTGTACATATGCAATAATGGTGAGCACATTAACACTACTGAAATGCCCAGAATTTATGGTTTTACCAAACTCTTACACGTGATTTTTCGTTCAGAGAAATATCTGGTATACCTGACGAGACCAACCATATTATTCATAGAGTAAATTACCATAACTTCTTGAACTATTATAAGACTATAATAATCACTTAAAATTCTAAATTGTTATAAAAAAACTTCATTTAATACTCGGAATATCTTCGATCTTTGTTTGTTTGTGTTGTGTGGTGTGCATTTTAGTACCTTAACATTAATAATCGACTCAAAACTTGGTTAAAAAAATATATAAATTATAGTTTTTTTAACTTATTTTTCTAAATAGCAACTTTAAATAGTTGTTCGAGAGCATGGTTATCATTATTTTTTAAAGTATTTTTTATTTAAAAATATATTAAAATAATATTTTTTATTTTTTAAAAATTATTTTTAATATTAACATATATTAAAATAATTTCAAAACATAAAAAATATTAATTTAAAATAAAAATAAAAAATAATTTAATTTTTTCAAAAGTTCCTTTGAAACATAAAAACAAACAAGTAATAAAAGTTATAATAATATCAGATATAATATTAAGGATATCTTGGATTAAAAGGAGGGTTTTTGCAATGTTTTCAGAATTTTTAGAGACCACTATAATTCTATAATATTTCACAGGAGTAGTTTTTGTGATGAACAATCATCAAGTCTATGAAATTAGTGATTACAGCAGGTAAATTGTTTTGATATAAATCAATGCGCAACCTCTTTAGAATTTACTGGAAAAATCAAGCATGGCTCCATTGACATGGATCTTGGGAGGAAAAGACTCTCTGAAAGTTCTTCTTCAACCCACCAGCATCTCTTCACACAGGCAAGGCGATCTCCACACACGGTAGCCACCCTGTTGATTCATCCTTGTCAAATCAATTGACTTTTTTACTTGAATATATACTTCGTTGAGATTACAGGCTCCACCTTAATCTTACTTCACAAGCTACGATCAAGGTATGCAATTTCCAATCATCAAATCCTCGAGGTTGACTTGGAGAACTTGGATATTTATAGTCATGAGAATGTTAATTTGCCCTAGTAAAATTCACATAAAAAATTACTTCACTGTATAATCACAGCTCATACCAGCACAATTATTAAACTACTCTAAAAGTTTTCTTAATTAAAATCGGGTAATTTAACATGTTAAGTTAATGATTTTTTTATTTAATATCACATCATTTTATTCAAAAAAAAATAATTAAATCATTCAATCTCAGTATATATAAATATAGCTATTATACTTGGCTCGGATCGGATTTATTCATTGAGTTGACTCGAAGACTAGTTCAGGCCTAACTTGTTAAGCCATAATGAAAATTATTTTAATTAAACTTAATAATAGGCAACTTGCCACTTGCTAAACAATTTATTTTTAAATTTTTATCTATAATAAGGTTATTTTATTAAAAAAACCTCTAATAAATTCAAGTTATTTTATTAACTCATAAAGTAATTTTATTAAAAATACTTTTAATAAACTGAAGTTATTTTATTAACTCATAAGCTAATTTATTTAATATGCTATATGTAGAATGTTGCAAAAACTTATAACTATGCATAAAAATAAATACATGAATATTCTAACAATTAAAACTAGGAAAAATATCCAAAAGCATCAAGGGGTTACACTCCTAATCACGAATATTCTTTCTATTCTCCTAAAAAAATTGGGACACCCTACTGGTAAGTAGTTAACTTTTGCAATACGCTGCCGTATTAGATAGGTCGGTGGTAAATGTAAGAAGATAAGATTACTAATTTACAATACAATAATATAATATTTGATTTAGGCCTAACTATAAACTAACAACAATAATAATAAATTATCATGCAGTACAAGAAAGGGATTAAGGTCCCACCCCCCAACTTTTTTCAGAGAAGACCAAGACTAGTAGCTGGCCAGATATTATTTGTTTTTATATTTTTAATGTGCTGGCCAGATATTATTTGTTTTTATATTTTCAATGTGTTTTAAAAAAATATTATTTTTTTATTATTCAGATAATTTTGATTACCAATATTAAAAATAATATTATTTTAATATATTTATAAATAAAAAACACTTTACAATAACAATCATCACGGTGATACCAAGCAAACTTTTAATGTATTTCTATGGACAAACTATTCTACCGCTGCTGCGCCAATCAAGATCAATCTACTCTGCTTTTATTTTTAAGTTAATTATAACCTAGTCCTTGTGATTTATTAAAAATGATTGATTAATCCTTGTGGTATACAAAAATAACATATAGTCCCCTGAACAATGTTGGCCACCCTCAATTTTTATATGATAATACAACTTAATGGTATCCTTCAAGAGAAAAAAAAAAAAAACTCTAGTATTCAAAGTATGTAAGTTTTTGTATTTCATTAAATTAAATTTAGTCATTTATAATCATATAAAAATTGACTTTTATTTTTATTTTTATTTTTATTTATTGTTTCTTTTTTTCTATATTGTTTTCACTTTCTTGGATCACTAAAATCATATAAATTATCAACTCTAATGTGATTGCTAATATATATATAGCTTGAATTAAGAAGATGAAATATAAAATAATTCATATATAATTAGAATACCAAAGTTTTTATTGATATATTTATATTAATTTTCATGTGATCAAATCACCCTCTCTAATTAAATAAAAAATAAGTTACATATAAATATTAAGGAAGGAGCATAACTTTCTAACCATCAAACTAACCTTTGTAAATTTAATGTTGTTGATTTAATAAATTTACTATTTTTATCCCTTTTTTTTTTACCTCTTCTTTTCAAAATAACATTAAGCTGACAAAAAGAACTGCTAAGTTATAAAAATATTTAGAGAATAGGGACTAAATATATAATTTTGAAATGAAAAGGACTAGTTGATTAGTTATGTTGAACTATAGGGACTAAGCTGTTATGGTTAACTCTTTATTTTAAGACCCACCTCGTCTCCCTTACTTTTATCTCCACCGGTAGTGTCTAGAGACAGACAAAACAAAACCTCTCTCTATCTCTCTCTCTGTCAACTGAAGTAGTTAGTAGTAAAAGTTTAAAACCCAAAAAAATTTTTTATTTCCCTTTTGCCCCGCACTCTTCAAAAAATCACAAAGGAACAGCGGCAGCAGCAAACTTGAAAGAAGAAAGGTCATTTCATTGACGTCACAGATCCCTCTGCGGTCTCTCTCTCGATGTTAATCAGCAGCAGCAACAGTCCAAACGGCGGAATCCAGCTCTCCGGTGGCGGCGGCGGCGGCAGATTCTGGTGGGAAGTTGTGCCAGTGGCGCCGTCGTCGAGAACAACTCTTGCTTTCACTGCCATAGCCGGAATCGCCGTGTGCGCCGCCCTGCTCTACACTACCAGTAGGTAATAATACTAGGAGAACGACAAAAAAACCCTAATTTTTTTGAAATATTTTGAAGAAAAGAGTGAGATTATTAAGTAGATGAAAGCTCTAAAACGGAGTCAAACATCGTCGTCTTCGTCAAATTCATCTTCTCCTCCGTCGTCTTCGTCTTCGTCGTGGATTCATTTGCGTTCGGTTCTCTTTTTAGTTAATTTCTCCTCACCGGCTTATTGTTCCTCCTCTTCCTCTTCTGATCGGTGAGTCCTCCTTTTCTCTCTCTGAAAGTGCTTTCTTTTACTTTTTCTTGATGATTCTAGTGATTTTCTTCTTTTTTGCTTTGTTCAGATCCGATCTTGAAGAAATATTAAGTGTAGATCGTGTTTACAGTCTCTACTCTCTACTACTACTACTACTCACTCCACTTGTTCCTTATCTGTCTTTTTTTAGTTACTGCTTTCTTAGATGGAATGGGTGTGGCTTTGGCTAGGTCAATTTAGGCAATTTTAATTTTTATTATTATTTTCACGGAATTTTTTGACATGGGTTATTGGTAATTTAATGCATAACTTGTTTTTTAGTAACAATGGTGTTGATTATTGAGTTGAAAATTGAAGATTTGTTTGTTTTTGCATTACATTTCCGGGAATTAGGGTATGGATTTATCTTATAGCAGGCTTCTCTCGTTAAATTATTTATAATGTTTCTTGCAAAAATTCTATTTTATTTGAATTAGAGATGGGTGGTCTTTCAAAATCTTTGCTTTTTGTTTTTTTTTTTTTGAAAAAAAATTGGGAAACTACCAAATAAAGTGAGCTGTTTGCTGGTGCCCTTTCACTTTCACTTTTTCTTTTTACTGGAACTTGATCAAGATTGTTCTTTTATTGCAGGGGCCGGCTTAAGTCGCCATGGTCTCGAAGGAAGAGAAAACATGCCCTTACTCCTAGGCAATGGAAAAGTTTGTTTACACCAGATGGCAAACTCCGTGATGGCGGAGTTAAGTTTTTGAAGAAAGTTCGAAGCGGAGTGAGTAATCATTCCAATCACAATTTGTGTTTTGCTATGGCAGTTTCTTAGGAATATTTATCTCTTATGTTTCTCTTGTAGGGTATTGATCCAAGTATTAGAGCAGAGGTCTGGCCATTCCTACTTGGAGTGTAAGCATATTGAACCTTATTTTATTGTCATATATGTTTTTAGCTGCTGCTTCTGTCTCATGGCTTAGGATAGATCCTGAATGTGTTCTTCTGAACTTCATGGCATGAGTTTGGCTTACCCGGGAAAGGATTTCAATTATCTTTCCCTCTGCTAAATTCACACTATGAATTGGTGTTCAATTTTGTAGAAATTTGTGTTCTTGCATTTTGCATCAGATTCATTGTGTACTTCTTCCTGCTCATCTACTGAGTTCTGGTCAATGATATTTTAAAAATGCTTAGCTGCACCACAGTCCCTCCATCTATCACTCAATTGAAAAAGGTCTCTTAGCTAATGCATCTTCCAGTGTAGTCCTTGCATCCTCTTCATCAGTGTCACCGCGATGTTTGATGAGAGTTCCACTGAAATATCACATTAAAATCAAGAAGTTGAAGGACTACAGTAGAGGATTTGGTAGTTGTGAGACCTTTTCCCCTGAATTGGTTACTTGGGTGAACTTCACTGCATTTCAACAGTGAAATTGTAAAATTTATGCTTTTGTACAACATCTCCTTTTCCATTTATTTATTGGTATTTATTTTGTCTGTGTTTTAAATCATTGAGCTGGATATGCTATTCATTGGTTTACGTCTCTGTGTCATCTTTCTCGATGCACCTTGTTCTTTCCCAGTGAACCTTGTTCTTTCTTTCCAGAACCTTAATTTTGAATTTCTGTGTTTTGAATAATTCAAGAGTTCTGTACCAGCCAATTTTGGTGTATGCTATCACATTGTTCCTACATCACCAACATGAGTGGTCTTGTTTTATGTTAACAGATATGACTTGAATAGTACCTCAGAAGAGAGAGAGATTACAAGAACCCAGAAAAGGTACTGTCTACACGCTCAATTTATAGTTTCAGTCTACTTGTGAGCTATTTTGATCACGGATAATTTGATTGGTGGTATTGAAGCCCCTAAATGTAAAGCCTTTTCTGTTTTCCTTTGACTTCTATTCTAATGGTTTTTTTCTTGACAATCTTTGGCTGCAGAAAGGAATATGAGAATTTTCGCAGACAGTGCCGTCAACTTCCCAAACACAGCAATGATTGCTCCAAAGGAACCAGTGAAAGAAGCTGTATCGAGGACAGCGGAAGTCTTGCTGAAGACTCTGACTATTCAAGTTATGAAGATGTTGTTAGTGCCAGGCAGTCTCTTTCCAGCGAGGAAAGGAGTCCTGATGTTGAGGACTCTGATGACCCTTCCAGTGCACTGTTGGAAGGTTATGATGCTTCAGGACAGACCACAAACACTGATGCCTCTGCACTAAATACTGAGTCTTCTGACTCAGAATCTTCTGAAGATCCTGAAGTCATTCAGGCTTCCTCCTCTTCAGAGGGCAGGGAAGAGAATGATCTTGATGTGCCTTTGAAAGAGAACACTTCTCCCTCAAGGACTGAGCTCCATCCAAACCAATGCACTGGTGAAAATTTTGCCACATGGCAGCGGATCATTCGTATGGATGCAGTGCGAGCCAATGCTGAATGGATTCCATACTCTCCGTCTCAGGCAACAGTTTCAGAGTTAAGAGCACGTCATGCTGCAGATGCTGTCGGGTTGAAGGACTATGATTTGCTGGAACCCTGCAGAATTTTCCATGCTGCAAGACTAGTTGCTATTCTTGAAGCCTATGCAATCTATGACCCTGAAATTGGGTATTGCCAGGGCATGAGTGATCTACTTTCCCCAATAATTGCAGTGGTCACAGAGGATCACGAAGCTTTCTGGTGTTTTGTGGGTTTCATGAGGAAGGCTAGGCATAATTTTAGGCTTGATGAAGTGGGGATTCGAAGGCAACTCAGTATTGTTTCCAAGATTATCAAGTGCAAAGACTCCCACCTCTACAGGCACTTGGAGAAGCTACAGGCTGAGGATTGCTTTTTTGTTTATAGGATGGTAGTGGTGCTGTTCAGGAGAGAATTGACGTTTGAACAGACAATTTGCCTCTGGGAGGTGATGTGGGCAGATCAGGCAGCTATTAGGGCTGGTATTGGAAAGTCTGCATGGAGCAGGATAAGGCAGCGAGCACCACCAACAGAGGATTTATTGCTTTACGCAATTGCGGCTTCTGTGTTACAGAAAAGGAAATTAATCATAGAGAAATACAGCAGCATGGACGAGATCTTAAGGGAATGCAATAGCATGTCTGGGCAACTTGATGTATGGAAACTCCTCGATGATGCGCATAATCTGGTGGTGAACCTTCATGACAAGATAGAGACACCCTTCCGATGACTTCTTTTCAAACATTTTATCAGTGATTTATGTCCCTTCAATTCTTACAAAGGTTTTTGTTCTGTAAGGGGTATTGCCAGCCTCCTTGTGTTCTGCTCCAACCGTGCCTGAAGGAGGGAGTTATCCATCCTCAGCAATGCTTCAAGTCTTTAGTTGAAGTGGCATTACATGAAAAGATTTTTATATGCATTCTACTATAAACCATTCATTTTGAATACAGAAACGATCTTCATCTTCGCCAAATCAAATCAAGCAGGTGGGATCTGTATTGTCGATCAATGTACCATATTGAATGAGAAATATCAAGATTTTGATCATTGAATCCCAAATATTCTGTGTCTAGAAAGGGCTAATCTTAATAGATCAATGGCAAGTTATACCATAATCCAAGGTATTATCAGCTGGTTGCCGGCAGAACCCATTTGAAATTTCCACAAATTGCAAATGCTTAAGCCTGTTTTGTAACGAAGGTACCGTGCCTGATCGTAATTGCTAGTCGATTATAGCAGGTTTGGGTGCTTGCAGCTTATCCTTTTAACTGATAATAAGACTTAAATGACGTAATCTTTTTAGTTTTTCATTAAGAAGGTTGATGCTGAACTATCCTGGACAATCTAGCGTGGAAATGTCTCTCACTATCCTGGACAATCTAGCGTGGAAATGTTTCTCTCTTAAACATTGAACGATCAACGCGGCCGCTCCTTTGAGGGCTTGCATACCAACCGACCAACACTACTAGTGTGTTTAGGGATGAGATGCATATTATGTTTTTTTTTTTTAATTTAGGGATGAGATGCATATTATGTTTTTTTTAAAAAAAATTATGATTTAAATTGTTTTGATATATGTTTAGAAATTATGTTTTAAATTGTTTTGATTTGTGTTTAGGAATGAGATGTATTTTTTTAAAAAAACTTATTTTAATATATTTTTTAAATAAAAATTTATTATCTCCAAAGCACCCCACATGTGAAACAGAGAAAAAGGAAATGACAGACACCAAGTACTGTGTGCAACATGGAAAAGAGAAGGGCAAACACTAGTATGAACCAATCTGGCCAACATAATCATAACTTTCTCTCTCTGAATTTATAGTGTGATTGGAGGAAATGGAAAGGTTGAACTCCGATTGTGCTAATCCAACCAATGGAAATAAGTTGGGGAAACTGCTATCAGGCTGCTCCTCCCTTCTACCCCCAGTTTTGCACAAAAGGAGACTAAACTTCGCAAATGCTTAAAGGAGGCACACCATTCTTCTTATTATCTACTTCCCTATTCCTACACTTGATGATGATAGTCTCATTTGTCAAGTAGAATTAGAAATTACTTGATAGATGATTCGGGCTTTGTCATGAGTTGGATAATTTTTCTTGTAATGCAAAAACAACATGCTCATGTTATTGTCTTTTAAAGAATAAATAAAAATTCATGATTCAAAATCATAGAAAGAGAACTAAAAAAAATAATGATCATCAGTTCTTAGGAATTAAAATGTAAAATAATAAAATAAAAAAAAATATCAATAAAAAAAATACTAAAAAACAAAGCATCATCAAAGCAAAATCAATGAGGTTGTCAAAACCTTCAAGTAGGATAATGCAGACAAGACAATCAAATATAAGGTAAAAAAAAAAACTTTAATTTTATAAAGAATTAAATTTTAAAGGACAAAATAAAAAAATAAAAAAAGCGACTTCAAAAGAAAACTAAGCCACCCGGATAAACAGAACTCTTTTTTTAAAACGACCAACTTTAAAGGATATAATCGGTATCTCGATGTCACACCAACTTGACGTCATTTGGCGACGGTGGAAGCTTTTGCCATACCTCCTGATGAAGTGTGGTGTGTTGGGAAGGATTCTTGAATTTAATTATGAAATTATAATTAATGTTTCGAAGTCGCCATCTAGTATTATGGTTACTAAGAACATGTAGTTTATAAGAGTCTGGTTAAGGAATTGGTTGTGTAAGGGGAAGACACATCACCCCTAATACACCCTATCTAAGGTAAGCTGCATTGTTGTTTGATTGTTTTTCTAGGTCAGGTTTATATTCGCTGGTCTTTTCTAAAGTTCAAGATAAATTTCTCTTTATGAGAAAGCCTCTATTTTATTAGGTTAAATCCTAACCATTTTAAAGTTTAAATTTTAACATCACATTTATTTACCTTATATCTTTAATACTTGAAGGTGTATTTTATCGTGTAATTTTACACCTCATATATATTAAAGTCTACATTTGAACCCTAGAAAAAAGGTTGGAAAAAGGTTTTTTTATATTTTGGTCAAATCCTAATGAATAATTATAAATTAGTTATGATATCCATTTTGCATTTTAAAACATGAAAAAGATGCAATTTTTGTTTTTATGAAGATATGCTTGGAAAAATTTTAGGATTTAGCCATATGCATAAAAATAAAATATTTTTTTTGTTTGTTTTAGAAAAGAGAAATTAATTTAAAATATTATGAGATTTTTTGGAAATATTTTGAATTTTTTTTGAAATATTTCAGAGAATACTAAATATTTTAATATCAAATTTGTATTTTACAATGTAAATATACAATCCAATATTATGCAAAATGGATAAAAAAATATTTGAGAAAATCATAATTTTTTAAAATAATTTTTTATTTTTTTTTAAATAGGGGCCGGCCAAATCCAGCCCTGCCCAAATGATTGGGCCAAAACTAGCTCAACCCAAAGCCAAAGTTAATTGTTATATAGTTGCATGCAGAAATGAATTCTGCATGTAGTGGCCATGATGAAGAAGAAGGAGGCGAAACAAGGAGGAGAAAATTGCTTGGCTTGGGGGTTTCGGATGTGATGAGGATGTTTGGTCGATGACTTAGGAGGTGTCGGCTGAGGTGATGGTGGTCGGAGTTAACTGTGGGAGAAAGAAAGAAAAGTTACAAAGAAGAGAGAAAGACTAGAAGGAGAAGAGAGAGAGCCACGATGACAACTTAGTGGTTTGTTGGTAGTTTTGTTGGCTTCCTATGGTGAAGTTAGTGGTGGCTCTAGTTGGTGGCTAGAACAACAAGGAGAGAAAATTGCAAAAACAGGGGGTAAAGGGGCTGGTTTTTGGCTGACTTGCACTCGATTTTCTCCTCCATTAAGCCCTAAAATCCACATTTATTTATACGATGTGGAAGAGGGCAATCTTGTATGCACTAAAAAAAAATTTCATCCCTTGATTTAGTTAAGAAGAATCTCAATTGTTGGTTCAAAGTAGGCATCTTGACTTGTCATATCTACAGGAAAAGACTGCTTAGTTTGGCCTTTTTAGGCCAGCACAGGGCTCGTCGTGCTGTCATTCAGCCTGATCTGTTAACAAGAGGTTGTAAAGAAATTTCAGGTGACCATTTGCGTGCATGTTTTGTTATATTTGATGAAGAAATAAATCATTAAATGCACCTAACAAGTGGGCACCCAAGCAAATGAATGCACCTAACAAGTGGGCACCCAAGCAAATGAACAAGGAAGAAAATGAACAATAACCAGACGACGCGTTATCTAGTTTTTTTTCTTTGTTTTTTTAATGATCAAAACGACATAGTTTAATGTTAAATTAGGGATTTCGCTGAAGTTTAATCTAGTTCTCTAGCTTTCAATTGTTTTCAATAGAACCCCTAATTGACCATAAACTCTTGATTTAATGCAATTAAGGCCCTGATGAATTACCGTCTAAGCCCTGGATTTACGTTTCTTTTGCAATGTAGTCCTTGGTCTCGGATTTATTTAATTGAATACCTAATTGACCATTAAACTTTTAATTTTTTTTAATTTCACCCCTGATTTTTATTAATTAAGCCCCTATAATTTGACATCTTTTGCAGATTAGTTCTTGGTTGCAAATTTTATAAATTTTAATTTTAATTGACCCTAAAATTTTAATTTTCTTGCAATTTTACCTCTGATTTCAATCAATTAACTTGGTAAAAATTAAGTTTAGTCTTTTAAAATTTCAATGTTCTCAATTAAGCTCACATTAGGCTTCCAAACTTAATTTTTCACCAAATAAGCCCCAAATAAAATTAATTTGACCAATTAAACCTATAATTAAGTCCTTACACTTAATTATATCCTTCAATTGAACATAAATTAATTCTTAAACATAATTAAAATTTAATTTAGCAGATAACTAAATCAAATTGGCTTATTAAAAATTTGATTATGTCATTAGACTTAATTTTTATGCAAATTCATCCAATAATCATTTAATTTAACCTTGAATTTGTATTTTTCTTCATTTTTTGGCATAATGGGGTACAATTAGGCTTTAAATTTTCCTTCAAAATTGCTGCTTAATTTATCACCCTACTTTCTCCACGTTGCCAGCTTTTATTTTATTTTTTTATTTTTATTTTGAAAAAAAGTGATGATTGGGGAATAACCCAGAATTGGGTTATGACAATAAAAAAAAATGATATTAACTCAATTAAACTTTTCAAACTCATGACCCTATGTGCTGACTAAACTGGAAGCATTGCATTTAGAAAATAATTATTTTAAAACTTGGCTTGACCTAACGGTTTGACTCATGACCAGGTCGAGCTTCAAAAGAATCAAGGGAGAATTGATCAAGTGTGAGACTGTCAAAAACTTGAGTTGACCCATGTTTCGATTAGCCCGAGGAAAATTCAATCAAAACAGAGTCAAAACTCATAGACTATTTTCCTTTTTGTTTTTTAAAATGATATTATTTTGATTTTTTTATAAAACAAAAAGATTTGGTTGGCTTAGGTTAACTCGAGTCAACCCACTCGACCAGTGACCCAATCATCGTCCCAGATTGACTCCTGGGTAGGGCTTATAAACAATGGGAAAACCTTAGGAGATCAAATTTTAATAATTAAAATGTTGAATGATAAAATAAAATAAAAAAAATTAAAGGATAAAGAGATAGAAATTAAGAGAATATGAATCTCATTTTAAAAAAAAAATTGAGACAAACAAAAATCTTGAATTGAAGGGAATTTTTTTTAAAAAAAATCAAATTAATAAATGAATCCAAAAAAAAACAAAGAGTACTAGTTTTCAACGAACTCAATGATAATAGATGAAATTTTTTAAAATTATCGAAAAATAACTAAAGCCAGCCTGATCCAATCTTTAGAATTTTGTAACACGAATCATGATATTGGATTATAACATAAAAATCTAACCTGAGAAAATAACAACATAAAATTTATAGCCAACCAAAATAATTAGGGATAAACTTGAAAAAATAAAAAAAATATATAGATTTAAAAAGAATACTAAATTATGTTGGATGAAATTAAAAAACAATCTCAATTTAGAAAAATGATCAGAACAACTAATAATAACTATAAAAAAAATAAGGATTATATTTGATATAAAAATAAAATATTAAAAAATAAAATTCAAACAAAAATCAATTCAATAAAGGATTTGAGACTAAATACATCATAATTAAAAAAAATAAAAATAAAATTTGATATAAAAACCATGTGCAAATAGATGAATTTGAAAAAAAAATAAAAATTAAATCTGACAAAAAATTAATTGTGAATAGATAAAATTAAAAATAAATAACTTAATAAATAATTTAAGATGAAATATATTGTAATCAAAAAAATAAAAATCTAATTTAAGTTAATAAATAAATAACCGATTTCCCTGCTTTATTGAAATGAGTAGCATGGTTGACTAGAAAGAGAAAAATGAAAGCGGGAGCGAGAAAAATAACCCTTGATTGAAGCTCCTCTGCGTACAGCTTGGCACACATGCCTTTTCACTGTGCTCTTTCATGTGTCGCGAGGGAGGAAAAAATCCTCGATCAAAGCTTTTTTGTGTGCCGCCTCGACACAGGCGTCTCTCCACCGTGCTCGGGGTGGCGAGCCGCACTGAAAGCTTTAAAATGGTTGGGAGTTTTTTCAAGCGTGCGCAGGGCAGCAAAACCCTCTTGCTCTTCCTCCCCTTCACTTTCCTCGTCCTCCTCAATGCTTTCCTCCAATTTTGAGAGTGGGAAACGACCACTCCCAGATCCAATTCCAAATTGGAATGGTGACCTGATCATGTAGTCATCTGCTGTTAGCTTAGCAGTGAAGTCATATTGTGTTTCATCGCAGTCTAAATCAAATTGGAATTCCTGATCATCTCCCAAATCACCCCTGGGAGAAAAAGCCTCCCTCTCGGCTATCAACCTCCTTGCCTCAATGCACACAAGCTCAAGCTCACCGGGTTCCTTCTCACCAGGTCGGAACTCCCTGCTCATCATCTCACCGATTTCAGCAAGACAGACCATGGACAGCAGCCTCCTTGAGAAAAATTGTGCAGAGAACTAGAACCCGCGTCAAAGCCTCTCTGATCACCGGAAGCTGCATTCGCAGCATATCACAATCCTTGCCAGGATCAAGTTTTTCGATATAGTGAAGCTCGTCATCTGAGAACGGAATTGAAGCCTGAAGCCAATGAATCCATTCAAAGTATGGATCCTCCAATGTTTCTGGTAAGCAAAGCCCATGATCAATTGGAATCAGCTCCACTCGCCCAAATCTCCCGACACCACCGAGCTTCCTGACTAGAAGGTTCCCAGCATGTCTGTCAGTGTCAAAAATTCTAATGTCTAATATCCCAATACGATACACGGAAGATACTGGGAAGCTTGATGTCCCGTGATCACTGGCATCAAAATCATGTGGAATGAACTGCTGGAAAGACGCAATCTTGCTGACCTGCTTCTTCTTGTGTGGCTTATTGCCATTTACCCCGTCATTGACATTGAAGATTGAGCAAGTGATCTTCACAAGTGCAGTAGGGGGCACATTAGCAAAGTGATCATAGTCAAGAAGGTATGCTGCCACTTCCCTGAACCCTGTCTCCCCGACTTCACCTCATGTTTACAATAAAACCATAATAAAACAATAAAAATACCCCTATATACAGCTTTATTTTTTTTCAAACCTAAGGTAATTTTATATTTGTATTATTAAAAAAAACGAAAAAACCCCCCCAATACATGTATTTTTTTTCCCTTTCAATAACTTGACTGTTTATTTATTTATTTGAAAAGATAAAAATTCCCTGTCTAAAGGTTAAAAATTTTGTCTTGGAAGCCAAAATAATATTAATATTATAGCAAAAAAAAAGTCATTTTATCTGAAATAATTTTTTTAATAGGAAATGTATCCGATAAAAAACCAATCTTACCCCCAATTACATATTTAGCTAGTTTTTTTTTAACAAGAATAATTTTATCTTTACACTGTTTTAAACCAAAGTAATTTTGCAGATTTTTTTTTTAATAGGCAATTTCGTGGACGTATAATTTTTCACTCCTTCTCTAGTATCTGGCGAGAGACCACACTGCAATTTCCCTGGCTAAGCATTTGGTGGGTCAAAAGCATCAAGGATAATGCTTTTACCCACCAATCAAAATTTCATTTTGGTCCTCTCAACATCATGTAAATCAACGTTCACATCTTTACTGGTTTTTTCAGGGGAAAGAATTAATCAGCTACTGATAGAAGAATGGAGCAAAGTTTAGAGAGTTTAAAAAAAGGAACGTTTCCTGCTTATCATCCAACAAAATCAGACAGTGTCCAGTTGCCATTGACCAACAAACACACCAGCGGGCCAATTATGGAGCACTGACTAAAGTTGGCACAAACACACTGCAAAGGGAGGAACTAAACAAAAGAGTGATTTAAAATTAAACTGATCCAAGTCCAGAACTAACCCCTCAAAAGGGTACAAGTAATAGCCTCTACTCTTTCTTGGTGTAGGTTCGGGTAGCAAGAGCTAAGCCCAAGATTAAGAGGGGCACGAGTAGCTGCAAGATCTTAATCAGGAACTCGGACTTGTCATCTTTGGAGCTTGCTCCTCCCAAACCTGGTGCTACGTAAAGACGTTTCGTTGGAACAGTTGTTATATCTACCTCACCAATGACATACTTTCCCATCATCCCTCTAGCATCATCGCTGTGACCAACATCCTTGAAATCATTCGTTGCATCTTTCCCTGAAAAATGAAAGAGAGTTCATGCTACCAACTAAGATAAGGTGGTCGAATTTGGGTTTTTGTACTGTTTAGTAAAAGGACATGCCGAATGGGTTAGAGACAGTAGGATTCCCCTACAAACTCTTCGAGCTAAAATTTACGAGGTTTAACAGAACTGGTATCATAACCAACCTGTTGATGACAGCAAAACTTCTCCGCCTCCAGGATGATCTTCCATAAACGAGGTGACATCATACACCTGAATTTGAAACTCAAAACGTCAATAAAAATTAAAAAAGAAATACAGTAGCAATGAAGTAAAAATTTCATGAGACACATAATGACATTATTTTTCATATCAAAGAAAAAAAAGCAGAACAGGCAGTTCACACCCTATCTCAAAGAGTAATTACCATAGCTCGTGCTTTCCAAGCAAGAGGAAATTATCACATGACAATCAGTTATCGCATTGAGAGTTATTTTATACAAGGTGAATGACCATGTGTATTGGGTTCAGCCATCAATTTCCTATATTCATTTTTTTTTTTTGTGGAAGGCCTATCAACATGTTTTCCTTACTTGGGAGGTTTGGGTAGGCCGTATAGTTTCTCCAACCGACAAAATAGCCCTTCATTATGTTTATGAATGAGGAACTTCATTCAAATTGAGGGGAAAAAGTTTCGTCTAATTCATATTCAGAAGGGAGGATTTACCTGAGGAAATGATGAACAGACAAAACAAATCTAAAGAATGAATTACAACTCTATTTACCTATCAATGTCTACGCATACACTTAAACTGCAGAACTTCAAGAGTTAAATTCTGAGGGAGGACATTAGACAAGGCAGTCCTTTCTACCTCACTTGTCAATTCACCAGGATATCCAAAGCAGGATAGTTCAACTAACTTTTAACAACACAATTCCTACCACAGTAAGATTTTGACAAATATAATGCATGTTAGCTTCTCATGGGCCTTTCTTTTCACCTCTTCCATAAGGGATTTATCCAATTACACGCTTCACAAATTTAAATGGGACCAAAGGTTCTTGCATACTACTAGGTGAGGAGGGGACACTGGAGCATTGCTTTGGTATGTTCAGTAACTTTTCCTTCCAACGAAGAGATAGCACTCGGTTCAAAAAGGAACAAGCTTTGCAATCTTAAGCATTTCAACTAAACTTTCAACACCTTAATCATGCAATAAAACCGATAGCACCGACACAGATTTAATTTTCAATAAACAAAAAATCCAAAAGGGATAAATAAAACTAATCACAAAAAGTCAAAGTTCTCATCTTGTAATCTCAAACTAAATTTTCCCAGCAACCAAACAGAATTCCCCACTTTCAATCTAAAAAATACCTAAAAATGAAACTTGTAGAAAGAAATCTAACCTTGCCAGAGATAATAAGCCAACAATCCTTGATTTTATTGTGCTTGGCAATCTCATCGAACAAGTAAACCTTTGAAGGAGCCATATCTTTCACAAACACTGATCACAAAACCACAAAAAAAATTCAAAACCCACAAATATCTACGACCAAAACCCTTCAGCTTTACCCTCAAAAGAACGGTCAATATAAAAAAAAAAACAAAAACAAACAAATGCCCCCCCTACTATTAACAAAAAACCCATAACCAAAACAACCAAAGATAATCAGAACAGGTAAAGGACTAAAAAAGGACACCAACAAGAATCCATGTTGCTCACATGAGAGATGTCTGGTAAGATGCAAGATACTGCTTCTTTCTCTTTCTCTATCTTGGTGTTAAAAAAAACTGCCTTAGATTCTTATTTATAGTATTAACGAACTCAAGAGCGGTGACAAGACGACGAAGCATGGTTTGGTGGACTATCTCCTCTACTCCATGAGATGCCTTCTTCAGAGAAAGAAAAATAAAATATTTGGAATATGATTAGTTTTGTATTTGATTGAGGGAAATTATCTATCGTAACTTGCAGCAAATTTAGAACAATAGAAAAAATTCTACGAATTTTTTCGTGTGCCAACCACTCGACTACTTGATTGATGTGTGTATTACACACATGAAGAATTTTAGATTGCACATGTGGAATAACTTGAGATAATCCAATATTCATTGAATTTAATGATAAATTAAACAAATTAATTCGAAGTAGGAGGAGGTCATTTACTTTTCGATTTTTTAAATTCAAATTTATGAGCATATTCACGGTATTTCCTTTAAACTAATAATATGAGATCATAGGAAAAAAAACACAAACAATAAAAATAAAATGAACATATTTCCTCTAAATCAAACAATTTATCTTATATTAACTAAATGCAACAGTATAATTTAGGAATTGTTTATCTTATATTAACTAAATGCAACAGTAAATTTGCTCTAGTAATAATTTTCTTTGAACTCCGGCGGCTTTCAAATTTGGCTGCAATCACAAACCTTTTTTTTTCTTTTTCTTAAGAGTGTCTTTAAACTGTATTGATCAACTGTGCTTATTTAATTTTAATTGAGTAATTTATTAATAGTTTAATAAAAAACAATTTAGAAATAACAAAAATTTTCCGTTTTCATGGCGTTTCAAGAGTAACACTTACATTTTAAAATGTGAAAAGAGTTTATTATTTAATAGTGTGGTATACATTGTTTTTTAAAATATTCTTTATTTGAAATTATATTAAAATAATATTTTTTTATTTTTAATACTGATATATCAAATTGATAAAAATTAAAAATTAAAAAAATACTATCCAACTTCATAATTATTGAATTTGACATAAAATAAAGAGAATATAATTCCAATTTTTGTAATAAATTAGTTTTTATTCATTCTCTTAGCCAGCTATCCATTTGATGTTTTGATAATATTTAATGGAATCTTTAAGAATAAATAGTTTTTACATGTTTTTAACCTATCCTATTATTTATTCAATCAAATTGCTATAAGTTTCAATGTCACCATCAATCCAATCTGCACGTTGCTGAACAATTCATTCTCTATACACGTCAATGTTGAATATTGTTTCCATTAACGACTCAATCTATCTTGATTCTTTATTATTATTATTATTATTATTTGTTCAAACTTGTTTGACTGGAATTGTTAATCTAGTGATTTATGATCTCGGGATTGATATAATATAAATTTTAAATTAAATCAATATAAGTTAATTTGAGTTAATTTCATCATTCAAATCATTTTAAATTAAATCAATATAAGTTAATTTCATCATCCAAATACTGAACCAAGATATGATAAACTTGATCCAGATTTTCTTTCTCAAATTATCATCTTATTTTCAGAAATTAAAAAAAAATACATAAAAAACTGATATAAACAATAATTTCTATTCATGAAAACTGATAGAAAAAAGAAAAATCGACCAACAAAAAGTTTGTCCAAACCCACAGAAGAAGTCGCGCTCCTCCAAGGAAGATGAGGATGGAAACATGCCAACTGGTCAAGGTCAAAACATAAAACCAGTGGCTGCCATGGAAGAAACACTATGAGCTCACAGAGTCACCTGGCAAAACCAGTGGCTGTTCGCAGCAGCAAACCTCACACGCCCATGGATACAAAACAAGACAAGCTATGGCCATCAAATCTTTGTCAATTGTCGGTCAATGCCGTAGACATTGAACTACTATGGCAACTTTACCTTATAATTTTATGGTAACAATTGTCTTACCACGCAGGTCCATTATCTTTTCTCTAAAATAATTTACAGCCAGTTTTTTTTTTTAATCCAGGATATCCAGGCAAGTTATATATATTACAATTAATTATTGAATTTATTGAATATCTTACAAATATAATAAATTAATAAAGCATTGCAGGGATAATATGCATACATAAAAATAATTAATCCAAGTGCAAACAAAAAAAACAAATTCCTTTTCTTACTAGGTTATAACCTCAAGTTTAATTTATAGCCAGTTTGCTATTGCATGCCGTTGGTCATTTTAACATTTTAAAAATAATAAGGACAATATTAATAAAATTATTAGTTTTAAATTCTTGTTTGGTATTGTATTTTAAATAGGAATTAAGTAAAATTTATTTTTTTATATTTTAAAATGGTTTTGATGTGTTGATATTAAATATAATTTTTTAAAATAAAAATATTATTTCAATATTTTTTAAAACCAAAAATATTTTTAAAAATAACTATTATTATATTTTTAAATACCTTTAAAAAGTCAACAGTGAACAATATGGTTGATGATAATAAAAATTATTCTTTTTAATGATTACAATGATGATTTTAAGAGATTATTTGCAGTAGCATTGAATGGTTTTACTCCTTATATTATTATTATTTAAAATCTTGATTTTTAAAAGATATAAAACAATAATTTATTAGAAATACATCAACATAAGTATAAATAATTGTTCAAGGTTTGAGGGAAGAGGATTTAGTTTTGATATATTTAATGACTAAGAAATAAATTTTTTTTATAAAGATAATTGAATACATGCATCTAACAATTCATATAATTAGAGAAAAATAAATAGAAAATCAATACTATAAGGTGCATGGTGAGAAAATCTATCTATGCCGTAATTGACCTGGAGATTTTTAGACCAGGTCGTGGCTTTGTCATTTTTTGGTATAAATTAGGAAGTCAAATCTATTAACGTATAAGGTCAAATTTGACTGTTCACTTGAACAACTTTTTTTAAATTTTTTTTTTTAACTTTTCCTCTTTTCTTTTATTTTCTCTAAAATAATTTACAGCCAGTTTTTTTTTTTAATCCAGGATATCCAGGCAAGTTATATATATTACAATTAATTATTGAATTTATTGAATATCTTACAAATATAATAAATTAATAAAGCATTGCAGGGATAATATGCATACATAAAAATAATTAATCCAAGTGCAAACAAAAAAAACAAATTCCTTTTCTTACTAGGTTATAACCTCAAGTTTAATTTATAGCCAGTTTGCTATTGCATGCCGTTGGTCATTTTAACATTTTAAAAATAATAAGGACAATATTAATAAAATTATTAGTTTTAAATTCTTGTTTGGTATTGTATTTTAAATAGGAATTAAGTAAAATTTATTTTTTTATATTTTAAAATGGTTTTGATGTGTTGATATTAAATATAATTTTTTTAAATAAAAATATTATTTCAATATTTTTTTAAACCAAAAATATTTTTAAAAATAACTATTATTATATTTTTAAATACCTTTAAAAAGTCAACAGTGAACAATATGGTTGATGATAATAAAAATTATTCTTTTTAATGATTACAATGATGATTTTAAGAGATTATTTGCAGTAGCATTGAATGGTTTTACTCCTTATATTATTATTATTTAAAATCTTGATTTTTAAAAGATATAAAACAATAATTTATTAGAAATACATCAACGTAAGTATAAATAATTGTTCAAGTTTTGAGGGAAGAGGATTTAGTTTTGATATATTTAATGACTAAGAAATAAATTTTTTTTATAAAGATAATTGAATACATGCATCTAACAATTCATATAATTAGAGAAAAATAAATAGAAAATCAATACTATAAGGTGCATGGTTTTTCAATGGCTGCTGCTCCTCTCTATGTTTCGGATTTGTCAAGCAATGAAAGTCAAGTCTACAATGACAGCTTCGGAATTTTTTAATTTTTTTTTGTTTTTAAATTACTTTAAAATAATTAAAATAATTTTTTTTAAAATGAAATAAGTAATACTTGAACTGGGTCACCGGTTGAAGAGAGTCACACCTTCAAGGCCCCTTCCAAACTATTAGAATTTTTTCATTCAAGGAGAAGCATGCGCAGGAAACGAGGGAAAAAGAGAGAAAACAAGGAAAACAAAAGAAAAAAAAAAGGATAGTAGGAGCCGCACCGCAATTGTATTTATTATTATTATTATTAATATAAATATTTATATCAATTTATATATTTTTTTAATTAATTTTATAAGTTTTAAAATTAATAACTATGTAAATTTTTAGTTGCTCTAAAACTTATAAAACTCGAATTAAAAACCTTTCAAATACAAATTTAAAATTTAACCAATTAAGTTACACTTTTTAGAATTATTATACTTACATTTTAGACACATGCTACCTTAACATAATGATAATCATGTAACAATTTTAATAACACACACAAAAAAACAAAAACTTGTCTTTACAAGCGATACAAGCCTCCCATGCTACCTAAAGCATAATGTTATGTTCCTTTCGTTGAATTGTATCATGCATGCATCAAACTTTTTTTTTTATTTTAGTTTATGAATTTATAATAATCTTTTAATTGAATTTTGAACCTAAACTTTATTTTTTTTAATTTAGTTTTTATTTTTCTAATAACTTTTCAATTTAATATTGAACTTCATTCAACTTGAGCCTAAAAAAAAAACCCAATAGTGAAAGAAAATAAGAAAAAGATAGTTAGTTCACAAAGCTAGTGTAGTGTGATTATATCTATGACTCGAATCATAAATTTAACAGTTAATCTAAATTATTTAAAATCAGTTTAATATATTATTATTTCAATATTAAAAAAAAAACATCATAATTCCTAATATCAGATCAACTTAAATTTTAATTAGAGAAAGAATATCATTAAAAAAAAACTAGTTTTTTTTAACACATATGTTTCTCTGCTTATGTTAGTAAATGAATACATTTGTTTGTCATTACACAATCTTAATTTTTGTGAATGTTGTAGCTAGAACAATGCCTGTAAATTATTTCTTGGTGTTGTGCAAAAAAAAAATGCTTCGACAAGTAGGAGGCGAGTGCTAATAGTGGATTAGTTACACCTAGGACAATGCTTGAAATTGAGATTGAAGCCCCTTTTCATTGAAATTTGAATTTTTTTTGTTTGAAATTAATTTTTTTAGTGTTTTTAAATTATTTTATTATGTTGACATCAAAAATAAATTTTTAAAAATAAAAAATATATTATTTTAAATTTATTTATAAGAAAAAAATATTTTAAAAAATAACATATATCATACATGTGTAGCGTTGCGACGACCGTCTATCGTTGAGGAAAAAAATATTTATAGCTTATCTATCTAGTAAAATATGGTGAGATAAGGAATTCTTGTCTTTTTCATGAAAAAAAGAAATGGAAGTTACCACTTAATATTCTGGTTATTAGAACCCTAATTGGTCCTAGAGATGAAGTATGGAGACTGGTTGGGTAAAGAAACCTAAATATGTCTTACTTAAAGTAAGCTGCATTGTTTTATTATCTAATAAAATCTAAAGTCTTGTTATGATTTCTAATTATTGGTCCTGTCTATCTAAGATTAATTCTTCTTTATAAAAAAATTCTTATCTTATTTGGTCTTCTTCTTTATAAAAAAATTCTTATCTTATCTGGTCAAAACCTAACTGTTCTATATCGTCAAAAGAAAATACCTTTTTAATATCGAGAATACATTTTACATATAAATTCATAATTCTTGATACTAAAACAACACAAAATAATTTTTTTTCTTTTTGATATTTTGGCCAATGTTATCTTGACTTTAATAAACTGGTTATTAAAGCCAAAATTCATACTAAAACATTATTTTTTAGTGTATGAAAAACACAATATAATTTTTTTTTAGCTTTGAGACATTCAGCAGTATGCGTAAAAATATTTTTTTATTTTTTTGTATTTTTGAAAATTTTGATGAAAACTAGGTATTTTAATATTGGATTCATATTTTTACAACGTAAAATATATATCAATATTAAACAAAATAGCGTAAAATAAAACGTGTTGAAATTGCAAAATTTTAAACATATTTTTTTGTTGGGCCGGACTAGACTCGGCCCAATATCCATGGACGGCGTGGGGCTGGGCTAGGTTGAGCCCAACCCACATCAGGTGGTTACAATGCATAAGCACAATAACCAGCTTTACCTCGTTTACAGAGACACGCACCGTGTACATCCTGCATGGTGATGGAAGAAACAAAAGTAAGAGAGGCGGAGGGCTGACCTGGAGAAGCCTCGGTTGTTAGTGATGGCCAGCGATGGTTGTGGTTCCAAGTAGTGACCCTGAAGTTGGTTGTCCTTTTCACTTTGGTCCTTGGTCTCGTATTAGTGTAATTTGACCCTTAATTGAGTAATGAATTTATAATTTCTTCAATTTGGCTCCTGATTCGATTTTAATCACAACCTTTCTATCTATATGCCTTTTCCAGTTTGGTTCTTGATTTTGGATTTCTTCAAATAAGTCCCTAATTGGCCATCAAGCTTCAATATTTATGTAATTCATCCTTTAATTTGACAATTGGCCATCAAGCTTCAATATTTATGTAATTAATCTTTTAATTTGACCAAGTTAACTCTAAAAAATTATAATTTGACACTAGAATTTTAATTTCTTTCAATTAAAGTCCAAATTAACTCCAAAATTAATTTTTCTTGCAATCAAACCCTCCATAAATTCAATTAAATCTTCAATAAAATTTAATTGATTCCATAAAGTGTGATTTTAAATTTTTCTTTTTTAAACTGAATTTTCTTGCTTCAATTTTTGACCATTTTCTAGGTACTCCAGCCTCTTATTCGCACTATTTTTATTTTTTTGATTTTTTTCAAATATATATCTTTTTGATTTTTTTTATATTTTTTATACAGGAATTTAAAAATGAGTTACGATAGTATATGATTCCTATGAATCTATAAAAATGGAAATAAAAGCATAAAAGTTTCCACAGAACGACAACAAAACCTTCTACCAAACCTATGAGATGACCTAAAGAAGCAAACCCACCTAGGCATGCAAGAAAAGCCCCGAAACATAATAATTTTGCTTTCCAATGCAACAACCAAGATTAAAAAAAATGCTAGTCCAAGACTGAAAAAACGGAAAGTTCAGGAAAGTGGGCATGAGAGTGAGTGCATAAAGTGAAGAAAGCAAGAAATGGAACTAAAAAAGTTTTAATCATTAAGAGGTGCATGGCAAGTTAAAAGTTCATTTTGCTCCCTCTACTCTTAATCTTATCTTACTTAGATCCCTTTATGACATTGTGTCTTAAAATCACTCTCTTTAGACTGTTCTCTGTTTCTCTATATGGCCTGAGATTATTTTTGACATGGAAAAAAATTATTTTTTCCCTCACTTCACTACTCATAAGGCTTCCAAGGAACTTTCATTAGGCCTAGAATTAGAAAGAGGGCTGAGCTTTCTATTGTAATAAAACTTCACCCCAAAATTGAGCCAGGCCTTTCCTAGCCCAACTCTCCACCACCCAAAACAGGCCAAACCCTAACCACCCTCACCGCCACCACTGCTTTTTACAACACAACCCGACCATCCCCACCCCAGCCACAAAACACCAAAATTAAGGACATCATCGGACTCTTAAAAAATAATTACAAAATCCAGAATCATCTCTCACGCTACCTTCCTTATTCCCCAAGGACTTCCCAAAACCCAAAACCCAAAAACCATAACACTATTAAACACAACATAATTTCAATAAATCTGGCATCCTTTTTTTTTCTTTCTATTTATTCTCTTCAATCAAAAGAAACAGAAAGTTTCCTGCTTTATTAATTATTACGCAGAAAACCCTAACATCATCAATGAGGGGTTCATCAGAAACCAAGTTTTTGCAAGAGCTACTGCTATATGCAGCTAGTGCTGCTTTGAGTTGTTTGGTATTGTTTGCTGGGCTCCGACATCTTGACCCGAATCGTGAAGCATCAAAGAAAGCCCTTGAACATAAGAAGGAAATAGCTAAGCGTTTGGGTCGTCCTCTTATCCAAACAAACCCTTATGAGGTGTGTGCAAAGTTTCTATTTTTGTTGAAAAGTTTGGATTTTTTTGCAAGTTTTAATTTGGGTTTTGGAGGGTTTTGTGAATTTTGGGTGTAGGGTTGGATAATGGAATATAGGGCTTGTTTTGGTTTATTGGGTTTTTGGTAGATTTTGCGTGTTTGGATTATATGGTCAGATAATGGAATGAAGGGTTTGTTTATTTTAATGGGGTTTTGAAGAATTTTCTGAATTTGGATTATATGGTTAGTTAATAGTATGTAAGTTTTGTTTTTATTATGTACTATTGAATGTAGTATTCTTGAACTGTCATGCATCTGCAAAAACTTTGAATTTTGTCAGTGACGGCGGGGTTGAGGTTAATATTGCAATGAGGGATGTGGGTGGTTTGGTGGCTTATTTTAGGAATAGAGATTGGGGGATTTGGGTGTTTTAGTGAAGATAGGTGCTTACATCAGTTTCGGGATGCAAGGGAGTGATTGCTTGTGATGAATGGGATGTGATTAAATTTCTAGTTCTTCTGGGGGAATGGCCTTTTTTTGTTTGTGTTAGTAGAAACTAAGTTCATTTGTGATTGAGTTGTGTGTTGAACTTTTGTAAGGGTGCATTGGAGTTTAGGGCTCTGGGCTGGTGTTGATGTACCACTATTATTATTTAGACAACCATAGACAGTTATAATATCTCTTAGTGTCTTCAAACCTATAATTTGGTTTTATAGGTGGTCCATTCTTAGTTGGCTGCTCTCATGCAACAAATAACGAGAGTTTCTAATGTCATCTGAACACATGAAAATATCCATCATCTTGAGTAGATTAGACGAGTCACTACTATCTCGTGAACTTAAGGGCACCAAATTAATTTAGAGTCATGTGAGTCCAAATATTTGAAAGTGATACTATGTTAATATTGGTGCCTGCCATTTTCAGTAATAGCCTCTGGCATGAACTGACTGGAGGCAGGTTCTTAGTTGGAAGACATTAAATTTGAAGACTTGGTTCTGAACCAATATGATGGTTTTAATTGGCAAATATAGATAGTAGTTGTTTTTATACCTGATGAAATTTGGAGGTGTCAGCACCAAAAAAACTATCTTTTCAATTTGAAACCTTTTTTTTGTGATTGCGTTGTGGAAGGTTAAACTGCTTTGTAACAATTGAGTTCATACTCTAAACACTATTCAATGTAGTCATGTTTTCATGTTGAAAGTATATTTGGTTGGAATGGAGACTTTAGGATCATGTTCAGTGCAGTGGTTTATTAATTTGTGGCAATTGGGTATTTTTATTTTGAACAGGATGTAATAGCATGTGATGTTATAAATCCTGATCACATAGATGTGGAATTTGGGTCAATTGGAGGATTGGAATCTATCAAGCAAGCTTTGTATGAACTGGTGATACTTCCTCTGCGGAGACCCGAACTCTTTTCACATGGGAAACTTCTTGGTCCACAAAAGGGGGTATTGTTATATGGACCACCAGGCACTGGAAAGACCATGCTTGCCAAAGCTATTGCAAGAGAGTCTGGAGCTGTTTTCATAAATGTGAGGATCTCTAATTTAATGAGCAAATGGTTTGGTGATGCACAAAAGCTTGGTGAGTATAGATTGTGTTTGAATTGCCTGTCTTGGATTTTCAAGGTTTCTGTCTTGCACTTGGCAAAATTAATGATGATTTAAAATTATTGCCTTTTTATTCAAGAATTTGCTGTGGTCACCTGATTATACTGAATGAAATTTAGTTTCTCTCTGACAATGGAAGCGAGGTAGTACTTTGTGACCTTGCTGTTTATAACTAAGATGGAACATGCCTCTATTATCCTTATGAGATTAATTGTGCTAAATGTCAGAAAATAACTAAACATTGTGTTAATATACTTTCTTTGGTAAAATCCCACTTGATAAAAATATTTGTTGGCAGCATGATTTTGTTAGATGCTCGATTAACTTAAAGAAAATGAGCACTGTAGTTTGCTTATATGCTGGATCTTTTAGTCTGATGATCAAGATTGTCAAATGATTACAATATTGGTATTTTTGTTGTTATGTAGTATTTCTCTATATCCTGAATCAGGACACTGAATCGCATATATTCTGTCAATTGTGAAAGTGATCATTACAGTATTTTGCAACTACAGATTTGTGTTGAACCATCTCTTCTTCTCTGTAGTTTGCAAGTATTGTTGGTTTTGTGCTGACTAGAAATAGATTTAGAAGTAACTAGTTTGCATAGTTGCTTTTTCGTTCCTTCTATCAAAGTTTTCATAATCTGATTATTGTTTCAGTTGCTGCTGTTTTTAGCCTGGCTTATAAACTCCAGCCTGCTATTATATTTATTGACGAGGTCGACAGTTTTCTGGGCCAGCGTCGTACTACAGATCACGAGGCATTAACCAATATGAAGACCGAGTTCATGGCATTATGGGATGGGTTTACTACAGATCGTGAGTCTTTCACTTGAAACAAGTGCTACATTTGTGTATTCTTTTTGTGCAGTGACTTGCTAGTATGTGTTATATCTATGATTTGTGTAATTGCTGTAATTTATTCATGGGTTTGGCCTGGGCTGATTTGGTGATTATATTCTTACAGAGAATGCACAAGTGATGGTACTTGCTGCAACCAACCGTCCTTCAGAACTTGATGAAGCAATCCTCCGGCGTCTTCCTCAGGCCTTTGAGATTGGGATGCCTGATGAAAGAGAGAGGGCTGAGATCCTGAAGGTTGTTTTGAAAGGGGAGAAGATTGAAAACAGCATTGACTTCAACTACATAGCAAGTTTGTGTGAGGGCTACACTGGTTCAGATCTTCTTGAACTTTGCAAGAAAGCAGCTTATTTTCCTATTAGGGAACTATTGGATGAGGAGAAGAAGGGGAAAAAATCTAGTGTAAGTATATATTTATCACTGTGTTATTCCACAATTTAACTTCCTACAGTTATTTTACCATATATTGAATAATATTGTTCCCGGCTGCAAATTATTATACTCACAGCTAATTCTTCAAGGTACTTTTACTGATATGTAATATTAGCATAGAAATCCTATACAAGCTTGAGCCTATCATGGCAAAGTTATGGTTTGGTTGCCTGCTGTGCACTATCCAAAATCAATGGCTTCCATTGCAAGGGAGAGACCATAATATGGTTCCTTGTGAGAACTAGAAGGAATTAAACAAAGTGTTTTTTGAACCTACAACGGATAGCTATTGGTGTCAAAAATATTCTCTTCAAGAATTGTATCTTTCTATTGTATCAGCTTGCTGTTGGATTCTTGAACCCTTACTGAGTTTCTTCATTGTGACTCTATCTCAGGCACCAAGGCCATTGTCCCAGGCAGACTTGCAGAGAGTTCTTGCCACTTCAACTAAGACTGGGGTTGCAGCAAATGAGTACAGTAGGTCAAGCTCACAATCACCTGGGTGGCCAAGGCAGTCAGATGATTATCAGGTTCAGGCCACAATTAATGAGCTCTCTAAGCTCATGGTTTCTCAAATCTTGAATCTCCAGCCCCATGATAACCAGGACACTTGAAATATTCATCTCTCTTGCTTGGAGCAATCTGGTTTTTTAAAATTATCAGGCGAAGAGAAATTGTATCTTAACTTATTTTAATGTTTCTCCAATGAAATATTCTACATTTAATATGTTGTTTCTATGCAACTGACCGCCAAAGCTATTGATTTTAAGCCACTCGACATATGTTTTATTGTCAGAATTGCAGATTTTGTTTTGGCATGGAGCTCTTGACATGGTTTCAATATGCATCTCACTCCCTCTCTCTCTGCGCTTAAGGAATGCCCCTCTTTTGTAGAGATAAACTTGTCAGTCAACGATGCTTATTTTGTTGAAGGTTTTGGGTGTCTTTTAGAATATCAATTTTGATCTAGCAGTTCTGGAACATTGTTCATCCCTTTTGGTATCGGTCTATTACTCTCTTGAATAGACAGTCATGTCTTTCAAATTGTCATAATTAAGCATGTATCCTTCTTGCAAATATTGCTGCAGTTGTAAGAACAGAATCTGTCATTGAGTGTTGTTCTTTTGGAATATGATCATTCATGCTTCATTTAGCATATGGTTTTTCTTGTGGCTTTAGATTTTCCAACTTATCTTTCTAAAGTGTCTAAATTTTGCGCTCCTAAAGCTGCACTAGAAAAGCATTTACTACTGTAGAAGTTGGTCTTGCAGATTGGCTTCTGGAATCGAACTAATTTCCAGTTGTTTTTCTTTAAATTCTTGGTTATGAGAAAATTCCTGTATGGCTTAAGGCCTGTTTGTCTGTGGCCAACCATAGTTAAAGGCATTATTTTGATACTTAAACCATTTGTTTGCACACGTGAGATATCATTTGGATACGCCAAGGTTAAGGTATTTTCAAATTAAAGTATGTGTTAGACTCTAATCATGACATCCATGCTTATGAGAAATTTCTTTCGTGTGAGATTATGTAATCATTTCAGTAGGGCACGGTACTTGCATAACATTTTAACATGTGGAAGGTGGCACGATTGTGGCAATAATTTGCGGCCATTGCCGATACTCATCGCCCTCTTGTTTCTTTTTAGGGTTTCGTTACTTCATATGATCTGCAAAACGACAACATCCATCAATGATTAACTTCGTTAGGGAAAAAGCTGGCAGTGGTTTGTATAAAGCAGACAGGTACAGCCTTTAAAGCAAAGGCTCATCTCATTCCTCGAAGTTTGCAAGCTTTTATTCAATTCCAGGACAGCATTCTATCACGAGTGCAAGTTCTGCCCGGACGATGTCAAATGATTAAAGTGCTTAGGCTGTAGATTCTTTTCCATGCTTCTTGTTTTTGCTTGCAAGAGACCAAAAACCAGAGGAAAACAGAACAATGAAGCAAATGTCTACAGGTACTGAACATAGAAAGACTTGAGCTCTTGTCTGATGGTTTCCAGTTTTGATGCTTGCGGCTACAACATTCTGATAGAGACACGGTGAACAGGGACCGTCAAAGCATTAGGTGATATATTAGTGGACTAGTCACATGTGAAGTCCTGAGAAATTGCATGATAAATTGCAGATAGGAGATCATTTAGGAATGGGGTGCAAACTATATTTTATAAAAAAAAATAGGAGATTATTTAGGAATGGGGTGCAAACTATATTTTATAAATTTTTTTATTTAAATTTATTTTTTTATGTTTTTAAATTGCTTTAATGTTCTAATTTTAAAAATAATTTTTTTAAAAATAAAAAAAATATTATTTCAATATATTTTTACCATTAAAAAAATATTATTTCAATATATTTCTAACGATATTATATAACAAATTCCTGCCTCAAAATCACTGTGTTTTGTGGCTATTAAATATGGTTAGAGGAACAGGTTGTCCAGGTCAAAAGTCCATCAAGTTCGTTATCTTTCATAATGAAAAACAAGGTCGGAAATTATACTTATGGTTTATTTATTTTTATATTTTAAAAATATTTTAAAAAAATAAAAAATTTAATTTTTTTTATCTTAAATTAATATATTTTTTATATTTTTAGATCATTTTAATATGTTGATATTAAAATAATTTTTTAAAAATAAAAAAATATATATTAAAATATTTTAATACATTTTCAAATAAAAAATACTTTAAAAAAAACCGATACTACACTTTCAAGCACCCTTTTAAAAAATATTCTAGCTCTGCTGTTAAAATTGTGCTTAAATATATTATAAAAATTCAGTAACATTAAATTAATGTTTTTATATTATTTTTTAATAGTTTTAATATATTAATATTAAAAAAATTTCAAAAAATCTAAAAATATATACTTTAATATATTTTTAAATAAAAAATTTAATAAATATTTTGCTCAAAAATATTAAATACACTGTAAACCACACTAAAGAGGTTTGTTAAAACGTGATATTAAGGAGCACAAGCTCCCTACCCTTTCTGCTGATGCTCCTAATAGTCACTATTAATTGAAACCCTCTCTTAAGCAGGAGACGATTATTTATGTAAATGCGAGAGAGAAAATTAAAAAGGATTGTTATATGTCAAAATCTTTAAAGATTAAGAAATATTATAAGGAGATTTTCAAAACACATAATTTTACTCATTTAATGTCTCTTCTTGTCAAAAGTTCTTTCAAATAGAAAAAAAAAACCTTGAAAAACGTACCATAAATAAAGGACAAGAAAATAAAAATAAAAAAATAACTATTTTTTAAAAAAAACTTTTATATCAATCTTCTCATGTGGGAAAGAAATCGTCCTCGAGTTCAGTTTTTTATTAAAAAATATATTCCATTAAAAATATATGTAGGTTATTCTGTTATGAATTTTCAATACAAAACATTCAAACTAGTCATTTTATCATAGATGTTGCTATTATGATTTTGAATGATAACAACTAACACAAACAACAATAATATGTTAGTTTTTAGATTTTTTTTTCTTTTAAAAAAAAATCTTACTTATCTCCATCTACACAAACATGTTATAACTACAATTGTTTTGCATCAAGTAATAAAACAAAATAACTTTTAAGAATTATTTGGTTTTGATATCAATTTGCGTAAATGAAAGGAAAGGATAAAGGAATTTATTGCATATCAAAACCCTCAAATATAAAAAACATCACAAGTATAAAAAGACTCTTAAATTAATTAATTTTATTTATTTATATCTTTATTTGGCAAAAGACTATTAAAACCTTTTACATAAAAAAAACTAGAAAAATATAATAAATTTTCAAATAAAAAATACTTTAAAAAAAAACCAATACTACATTTTCAAACACCCTTTTAAAAAATATTCTATTCAAACACCCTTTTAAAAAATATTCTAGCTCTGCGGTTGAAATTGTGGTTAATTATGTGTAAAAATTCAATAACATTAAATTGATGTTTTTATATTATTTTTTAATAGTTGTAATGTATTAATATTAAAAAAATTAAAAAATATAAAAAATATATATATTAATATATTTTTAAATAAAAAATTTAATAAATATTTTGCGCAAAAATATTAAATACATTGTAAACCACACTAAAGAGGTTTGTTAAAACGTGATATTAAGGAGCACAAGCCCCCTACCCTTTCTGCTGATGCTCCTAATAGTCACTTTTAATTGGAAACCCTCTCTTAAGCAGAAGAGACTATTATTTATGTAAATACGAGAGAGAGAAATAAAGAGGATTGTTATATGTCAAAAATCTTTAAAGATTAAGAAATATTATAAGTGTATAAGGAGATTTTTAAAATACCTAATTTTACTCATTTAATGTCTCTTCTTGTTAAAAGTTCTTTCAAATAGGAAAACAAAAAAACTTGAAAAACATACCATAATAAAGAACAAAAATATAAAAATAGATAAAATAACTATTTTTCTAAAAAAAAAATTTACATCAATTTTTTTTATGTTGGAAAGAATTTGTTCTTAAGTTTAGTTTTTTATTAAAAAATATACTCCATTAAAAATATTTTTTTGAGCTTGGATCACTCTATTATAAGCCCTAACATAATACTTTTATACAGGTTACTCCATCATGAATCTTCAAAACAACACATTAAAGCTAGCCATTTTATCATGGATCCCGCTATAAATGATAACAACTGACACAAACAACAACATTATGTTAGTTCCTGAATATTTTTTTGGCCCCAAAGAAAATCTTCTCATCTCCACCTACACAAACATGTTATATTTTGAACCTTTTCCAACTATAATTGTTTATAATTGTTTTGCATCAGGCAACAAAACAAAATAACTATACCAATTTACGTAAATGGAAGAAAAGAATAAAGGAATTTATTACATATCAAAACCCTCAAATATAAAAAACATCATAAGTATAAAAAGACTATTAAATTAATTAATTGTATTTATTTATATCTTCATTTGTCGAAGGACTATTACAACTTTTACATAGAAAAAACTAGAAAAGTATAATAATATTGAATATAAGAAAATAATATATAAAAGAAAAATCTCAAAATTACAATTTTATCACCACTACAGTAAAAAAATTGTCAAAACTTACAATTATGTCAGATGTATAATTAGTTCTTTATTATTAGTATGAAATCTTACTCCATGGAAGGGGTAGGAGGGGCCCTTTTTCTCAAAAAAAGACAAAAGAAAAGCCTTCCAAATTTGAGCATTCAAAAAGAAAGAAAAGAATGCTCCATCAAATAATTGAATATTCAAAGGATCAATCAAGCAATGTGAAAAGAGTATATAATTTGATTCCTAGCAAGGCTTTATCTTTAGTCAAGACAATAGAATAAGATATTCAGTCACATGAAAGAAATTCTTTGACGTTAATTTTCACAAAGCCATTAATAGATGAGAATGCACCTTGAGCCCTTTAGTCATGCATCGCCAGCCTGGGGCAATGACCCCACCTCCCTCCTTCCTCCAATGTCTCTGACCCATTAAAATTTGCTGGCTCGAGTCTACTAACTCCGAACTACATAAGCTATTAAAATCACCATCCCTTACTTTCAACTCTTGGCCATTATTTCTATCTACTTTCCTTCAATCTCCTTTGTTCTTACCTTTCTAACATCTTTTGATGTTATTTATCATGAATCTTAGTAGCCCGGTTCTTGTTTTCTTCATTACAATCATTGTCTTTTTAGTGCTTAGATTTTTGTCTAAAACATCTTTTCTACATATTCTTGCTAGGTGTTGGAGATCATTTGAAGACAAGTTTTGTGTTTACCAAATCTTCAAGGTTCCACAATTCAATGATCTTTTTCAAGAAAACCAGTTGTACCACAAGGTTTCCACTTATTTAACCTCACTGCCTGCCACTGAAGATTCTGATTTCACCAACCTTTTTTCGGGTTCGAAAGCGAATGATATCATCCTCCATCTTGACAAGAATCAAGTGATTCATGATAGTTTTCTTGGGGCTAGAGTGCAGTGGAGCAATGAGAAATATTGCGAGGGAAATGATGGCAAGAGAACATTGGTGTTGAAGTTGAGAATGAAGGATAAGAGAACGATTCTTCGTCCTTACTTGCAGCATATTCTTTCGGTTGCTGATCAGATTAAGCAGAAGAACGAAGAGATCAAACTGTTTATGAATCTTGAGAAGAACCCTTATGAAAACGGACGTTGGACATCAGTTCCTTTCACACATCCAGCTACCATGGATACAATGGTTATGGATGGAGAATTGAAGAGCAAGGTAAAAGCTGACCTTGAATTGTTTTTGAAGTCGAAGCAGTATTATCACAGATTAGGCCATGTTTGGAAAAGGAGCTATCTCCTTTATGGCGCGTCCGGAACAGGCAAATCCAGTTTCATTGCAGCCATGGCTAGATTCCTCAGTTTTGATGTCTATGACATTGACATCTCCAAGGTTTCTGATGATTCTGATCTGAAAATGCTTCTGCTGCAAACCACGAGTCGGTCCATGATTGTAATTGAGGATCTTGATAGGTTATTGATGGAGAAATCGAAGGATGTGAGCTTGTCTGGGGTCTTGAATTTCATGGATGGAATTGTTTCGTGTTGCGGCGAGGAGCGTGTGATGGTGTTCACAATGAACTCCAAGGATCAAATTGATCAATCAGTGCTAAGGCCTGGCAGGGTTGATGTTCACATTCAGTTCCCATTATGTGATTTCTCAGCATTTAAGAGTTTAGCCAATAATTACTTAGGCGTCAAGGAACACAAGCTTTTCTCTCTAGTTGAAGAAATCTTACAAGGAGGATCAAGTTTAACTCCAGCAGAGATTGGTGAAATTATGATCTCCAACCGAAATTCGCCAAGCCGGGCCTTGAGACTGGTCATTTCAGCTCTGCAGTTCCAAACCAGCAGTGGCGATGCAAGAAGGGCCAGTAAGGTTGGACAAGGAATGAGTGAGAGTAGATCAGCTCGGTCCAGCAGAGACGAGACAGGTGAAACTGGAGGCGTGTTTTGCCAAGAGAGTGGTGCTCATACAGTGAAGGAACTCAAGAAATTGTATGGATTATTGAGGATGGGAAGCAGAAGGAAGGAATCAGTGGATTTGAGTTCTTCAGCAGAGAAGCAAGGATCACATCAAGAAGCCTAATCTATGTCCAGTTCAGAGATTTAGATCATAAAATTCAGTTTCTTCTTCTTCTTCTTTTTCCTTGTTGCAAAGTAGAAAGATACCTCTCTTAGTGAAAAAAAAGAGGTTTTTTTCTGTTCTTTTTTCTTCAATGGCAGTGAATAATTGACTCTGCCCTAAAAGCTTAAAGATGATGAACATTCCAAAGTAGTTATTGTCAACATAGCAATGCAGCAAAGACATTTTGAGCAGTCAGAAAAGAATAGTGGAATAAAAAGTCTTCTGTGACTTCATAAAGTTTCAAGCACTCTCAGCTCATCCTTAGAATTTGATTGCCAACAACCTATGCTAGGATTCTGAATGGTCAAATCTGTTTAATTAAAGGAATTCTATGCGTCATTTCTTGTCAGTATATAGCTTGTCCATTTCTAGCTATCTTTGGCTGCATCGGGTTTGGTGGTAAAGATAATGTCTTTCGATGTTGTCATTGGTTGTTTTTGTAATGAAATATGAAATATGTTTTCCAAAAATATTTTTTATTTAAAAATATATTAAAATAATTTTTTTTATTTTTTTTATTTTTTAGCATTAAAAAATCAAAATCACCCAGAAATACTAAAATAATATCAATTTGATGTTTTTAAATAAAAATTATTTTTAAAAATCATGAAAAATATAAGATACAACATTCACTTTAATTGAAAATAAATCAATATACTATATATATATATATATATATTTAAATTAAAACATTAATAACATTGAAAAATACATAAAAAAAAATTAGTTAAACACTTTTTTAATGAAAGCTAATTTGAAAATCATTTTAAAATGCGGTTATATATATATATATAAACAGTGAAAGTAGTTAAATGCTTACGGTATTTCTTGAATCAATTTCATAAATAAGACATGATTAGGAGTATCTTCTAAGATCAACACATCATTGCTTTGAATGCAAGATTGCCAGCAAATTCAAACACAGTAACCTCCTCCTCTCAAGTGACAATGATTTCCTTTATTATTGCATGACTGATTGGGTTCTAAGCCACGCATGTACACAAATCACTCTCCATTCTTTTAAAATCTTTTCCATTTTAATTTGAGCACAAGTTCATTTCAAGTCACTAACCAAAGTTATAAGATATGGTTTGATGGATTAATTTAATAATTTTTTTATTTGAGATTTGATCCTAACCAAGTTATTTTTTTTATCAAAATAATTTTTTTAAATAAAAAAAATATATTGACTCGAATTAATCTATCTAATTTATGATCTGGTGATATAAAATTACTCAAATTAATCCATCTAATTTATGATCTGGTGATATAAAATTAATTTTTATAATTATGATTTTAACGGACTATACCTAAAAAAAAATTATATAAGCTCATGTAGACCATGACAACAAATAAAAATACTAATATTCTCTACATCAACCATTAAAATTTTTTTGATTCAAATATATATGATTCATATGATAATTTTTATTAGTGTATGTTGGGTATTATAAGGTAATATACTATCATATTTATTAGTGTATGTTGGGTATTATAAGGTAATATACTTTTTAAGATGTTTTTATTTGAAAATACTTTAAAATAACTTTTTTATTTTTTAAATTATTTATATTAGTACATCAAAACCATGTAAATACACTAAAAAAATTAATTAAATAATTTTTTTAAATAATAATTTTAAAACACCTAAAAATAAAAAATAAAAATAAAATTGTCACACTTCCAAAAAGTAAATGATCCAATGAACCTCTTAGATTGACAGAGAACATATCACACAAGAAGTAAATGATTCAATGAACCTCTTAGATTGACAGAGAACAATTGGGCTTGTGAGGCCCAATAATTTCTTGAATGAAAATTTGCTTTGAGCGAGAGAGGGAAAAAACATCAAACGCACAAGACATGTTGGGGTTTAGCAAAAACCTCTCGCAAAATTTCTACAAACACCTGGTATGCAATAAGAGGTGTGTATCAAGCTCTGTTTTCTCATTCTCAACAACAACAAATCTTGCAAAGCGAGTGGTGGGCACTCACAATGGCAAGTTTCACTGTGATGAAGCTTTAGCTTGCTTCCTCATTCGCTTAACAGACAAATTCTCCAATGCCCATATAATCCGTTCAAGAGACCCCCAGGTTCTTCTTTTCACTTCTTTTCTTTTATTAGCTTAAATGGGGTCGTTTGTTTCTTTTTGTTTTCTGAGGTTAAAGTTTTGAAATCTTCTTTCATTAGTTTAATGGGGTTGTTTCTTGAACTTCTTTCAGTAGAAAGGCTTAATGTTTTAGTTTCATGTGCTTAAAGCCTTGAAGTTTTATTTTACTGGTCTGATGGGGTTGTTTCTTGAATGGTTAGTTTCAACTTTTGGTGAGGATTTTTATGGTTTATTGAAGGTATTGGAGACACTTGATGCTGCGCTTGATGTTGGAGGGGTATATGATCCAAGTAGAGATCGTTATGATCATCACCAGAAAGGATTTCATGAAGTTTTTGGCCATGGCTTCACTACTAAACTAAGCAGTGCGGGCCTAGTTTACAAGGTATACTGTTATAAAATTCCAAGCTTCCTGCATCATATGTTTCCATACTTGTTATATGTCAAGGACACGTTCTGTTAAATGTGTCTTAAATGACAAAAAGGGTTGTACTGTTTTTCTTCTCTCCTTCCCTAGCATTACGGGGCAGAGATAATAGCAAAGGAGCTTCAGCTAAATGAAGGGCATCAAGATGTGCATGAGTTATTTCTAGCAGTGTATAAAAACTTTGTGGAGGTAATGCATTATATATTTTGTCGACAATAATGTACAAATTAACTGAATGATTAGAATTGTTGTTCTTCATGTTCTAATTTTTTATTCTGTGTGTTTCTTGTGAAAACATCATTCATGTTCTAAGCCTGAATGCATAATAAAACATCATTTTCCAAACCTGAATATCTTCAAATAGTCCTTTTAATCTATTGTATTATTTTTGTGCTTGCATATCCAATACCAACTGAAACCTTACACGTTGTAACAGGCAATTGATGCTGCTGATAATGGAATTAATCAATATGACATAGATCAACCTCCTAAATACATTAATAACACAAGCTTATCACAGAGAGTGGGGAGGTTAAACCTAGACTGGGTTGATTGTAGTCAATCCTCTGAGAGAGAGGATGAAGCCTTTCAACACGCAATGAAAGTTGCTGGAACTGAATTTATGGAGGTGTGTATTCTAACGTTCTCTATGTTTACATCCGCTTCATTGTGTCACAATTATTTTTCAGTATTATGCAAGTTGACTGGAAGGCTCTTCTTAGACCACACCTGATGATGCTGAATTAATGAATAATTGAATGAATGCTTCGAGCAGTCATGTTTGAAAATTTCATAACAATGTTGATGTCACAGAATATTAATTTTCATGCAAAATCGTGGCTACCAGCTCGATCAATTGTCATGGAGTGCCTTGCATCAAGAGAAGATATTGATCGCAGTGGAGAAATCATGGTGCTGACAAGATCATGCCCTGTAAGTGGGTAGTTGCATAACTTATACTGTTTAACAGCCTTATTCCTTATTTATGAGATTTTTATATGACTCATATCCATTTAAATTGATTATTTTGTGCTGTATGCAAAAACAAGGATGAACAGATTTATAAAGTATTTGGCATGGTATGCAAAAACATCTTTCATTAGCAGATTTTAAATCTGCTTCCCTATATGTCTTGGCTTATTTGCCTTGAAAGTGAAGAACAAGAGTGACTTTGACCATTGTTTATATTAATACATAGCTAGTAAGCATTACACGAATCATAAGTTGAATAGAGATTATTTGAGACATTTAGTCATTGTTAGAACTGAAATTGCATTTGATCTTTTTGGCAGTGGAAGCTCCACATATTTGAACTCGAGGAAAAAATGAAGATCAATCCTTCCATCAAATATGTTATTTACCAGGTACTAATAGTGGTCTTTTGTCATTTACCTGCTATCGCATGTGAATGAGGACACTAATTAATCAAGTAACAAATGCTGTATCACAAAAACCCATCTATTCCCAGACATCTTTCATCGATATTCTGATATAGATTCACTCGACATTTAACACGAGGGGCTGATGTTTGTTCTCTGTGTGCTACGTGTCATGCAAGATCAGAGTTTGCAATATTAATTTCCTTTTCCTTTTCTTTTTTCATTTTCTTTTCTCTTTGGCTATTTGTAGGATGATAGGAGTGAAAACTGGCGAATACAGGCAGTGGCACTGTCACCTCATAAGTTTGAGAGCCGGAAACCTCTACCATTACCTTGGAGAGGTTTGGTAGATGACGAGCTCTCCAAGGCAACAGGGATTCCTGGCTGTGTGTTTGTTCACATGAGTGGATTCATAGGTGGAAATCGAAGTTATGAAGGTGCTCTTGCTATGGCTAGAGCTTCTTTAAAGGCTTGACCAAATAGGAGTTTTATCAGTGGAGATACCATGTTCACATTCTCGAATCATTAAGCGCTGCAGTCCTCTGCACCTGTAATTAGTGTTACGAAGAATTGAGTTGGTTATTGAACTGGCACATGCCAAACTTGGTTGTTTGGACACTTGTTGGAACCATACATGGTGCAGTTTATCAGGCGTGCATCTGGTTTTTTAAATCAGCACATATAGAGAATGCCACACCTCTCCTTTATTTTGAAGAGGTATGCGCTGGAGTACTTGTTAATTTACTATATTTGAACACTCTGTAATCACATATATACTTTTTCACAACTCCCATCATGCACAACAACTATGATCCTGTTAAAAACCTTGTATATGAAGTCTTTGATTGACTTATGCTTATGGAGTAGTTGTGAGGAAAATCGTTCTCTAGATCAAAGTTCATCACTCTTACTATCAGTAAATTACTAGATAGTCTTACTACGGTCATTTCATATACATTGAAGTTTCTTGTATAAATAGCTTGGTGCCAAATTTTCGTGATGAGGCGTAAGGCATATGCTCCTCAGTGTGATTAAACTCAGTTTCAATACATTGATCTTCTATCTGTGGACAAAGTAGAGACGGTCTAGATACAAGTACATTACCATCTCTAATGAAGACAAAACTTGAGATTATCTAGAAGCACCATTTTTAGCACTTGTATTGCTTCATTCTCCAGACTCTGCTGGCAAACCCTCTTTGAACCATTTGTAGAGGCCCCCTTCTAAGTGGAAGACATTCGTGTAACCATTTAGGACTAATAGGTAGGCTGCTATCAGTGATCTGCAGGAAGTAGCAAGAATAAGCTTTCATATCTTTCTGGGGCAGGGAGCAAGTAAATGAATAGATTTCATAACAGGGAAAATAGAGAATAGAGAATAGTAACAGTGGAATCAGAGAAGTTCACATACCTTGACTGTTGACCTTCAGGAAGATTTTGGGATGGCCTCATTGTACCCCCAGCTGAGCAAGCCACTATTATCTTTGCACTTTTATCAATCTTTGATTCCACAGCTGCAAACATACTCTAACTTATTAGTTTTCCCTTGGGCACATAACTTGAGAATTACAACGATTTGAAAGCATTGTTACATATTTCATACTCTGCATAAACTCAGGATTTTCTTCTGTGCCAGCAAAGATGCCAAAAAATGCAAACGCAGCACGCCTTGCAATGTCCCATGCTGTCCATTCCTTTATAAGCCTGTATACTTGTACATTGATAGCACCTGGTGGATGAGCCTGCGATCAAAACAGGAAAAACAAATTAGTTAATTCAGTCTCAAATGATGCAGTTTACTATTTTGAGCTCTGTTGATAAGCTGTAAGCTATGATTGATATTTCTTATTCAGACATAATGACAAGATCCCTAACCTCTTTGAATTCCGCTTCTGGTCTCACATCAAGAATCACAAAGTTGTTTTCTTTCTGAAGGCGCAGAGCTTCCTTCACATCCACACTCCTGACCTGAAAATAACCAAGTTTAGTTCTTAGTTTTCTCTCTCAATGTGTATGTGTGTGTCTACAAGAGACAAAGGGAGGGAAGGAGGGACCTTTTTCTGTACAAGAACTTCTCTCTTAGTCTTCCAATCTTCCTCAGCTAATCCCTCCAAAGAAAGATAAGAAAAATAACTCACTCAGAGTCAAGATCGAAGATAAACACAGCAAAGACTCCATGACTGGTTGGGAACAATCAGTTGGAGCTCTGTGATCTTTTTTCTGTTCAAAAGCCATGGGAAATCTTGCTAATAAAACCCAGGTTAGAGCAAAGTACCTGGTGATTTTGCAGGTTTTGTTGCCGCGTTGAATACTCTTAGGCCTCTCGGAACGGTGCATGAGGATGACCTACCCCGTAAAGATCCATTTGATCTGACAGTGAAGAAAGGTAAGCTAGGGTCTTGGGCAGTCTTTGAAGAGAAAATTAGTGGTGATGATTGATAATTAGGATACAAAGAAGATGAAGATGAGGGTGAACTGATTGAAGGAAGTGCAGTCATTTGAGACGGTACTTTGAAGTTGGAGAGATTGGTTGCTTGCTCAACAATTGATAGGTGGTTGAACTGCTGGCTGCTCCTGGCGTTTGTGACATTTGGAGTTCATTGAATGCTAGCTAGATTAAGAGCAGACTGGGCCCTAGGCATTGTGGATATTTATGGTGTTATCTGTCTAAAAAATCTGGATATGTGGTTCGTGTTTGAGGGTTTGCGACCTTTGGGATTACATGGGATCCTTTTATTTTGTCCCTTGTGTTTTGCTGCTGCTGCAGAGCAGTGATATATCTCCCCCCATCTGCAAACATGGCACCCCATGATCCAAGACATGCTACCATAATTTTAAGTAGAAAAGGAAAGAAAAAAATTTAAAATTTTAAAAAAACATAGTTTCCACTGAGTTCCTAAACATTATCCATATTTGGTTCTGCACCCAAGCACGCGGTTGCCTTCGTTACCAAATAGAGTAGTGTATGTTTAACTTGAGGATGGTCGCGCTGCCAAAAAATAGCAGTGTATGTTTTACTAGATTGTTTGTTTTGTAGTTGAATATGTTTTTAAAATTATATTGTCTTAAAAAATATTAAATTAATTCTTTTCTAAGTTTTTTTTTATGATTTTGATTTAGTAATGTTAAAAATATAATATATATATATATATATATATTATTTTTAATGTAATTTTTAATTAAAAAGTATTTTAAAAAATATATGCATCGTATTACCAAACACATTATGATATATTATGTATCGTATTACCAAACACATTATGATATATTGTTATAGGTTTTAGTAATGCGGAGCTTATAAAATTGCTGAAGAAAATTAAAGGCATTTGATTGAATGTTAGGTTAAAAATGCGTTTGTATTAAAATAATTTAAAAATATATATATTGTAATTTTTAATTAATTACTATATTTAAAATTATATGGTATAAAAACCATTTTCATTAAACCTAACCAAGGTTGATATAAAGTAAGGTTTGTATCATGTATTTTGAGTGAGTTAAGTTAGATTAATTAAGAATTTTTTTTAAGTTCAAAATAATATTTTTTTTAAAAAAAAAGTCAAGCATTTTTTTTATATTGAAGATGGGTGTTAATCTTTATGTCATACATTTATATTTTTATATACATTTTAATAATAACAATAATATAAAAACTAAAATAATAATATGCTTTGTTAAAAATAAATTTTAAACATGTTTTATACAAATATTATATTGACATGCATAATTAAAGACTTCATGAAGAAATTAAAACAAGTCCAAGAAAAAAGCATATTAAAGACCTAGAATTAAATATTTATTTTTAGTGCTTGATGTAAATCATTTTATCTTATTTTAGCAGCATGAAATTAAAAATTAAAATAAACACATATACTTCATTATATATACATTTGAAAATATTAATAAAATGATTATAAGAATTTATCTAGATTAAAAATAATAAATCTGGAATTCTATATGAACTAGGTGATTGCTTGTTCATCTATAATAAACACCTAAAAAATATGTAGGAACTGGTTGATAAATTAACTTGATTAATATGAGTTGATTAACTATTTTAATCAGTGACGGAACCACATAGAGTCAAAAAAAAGCAATTAACTCTTTAATTTTTTTAATATTTTTTATATTAGAATATTAATATAATAGCATGGTGAGAGCCGGAGGGTTTACACACACAAAGACACAAAAGAAATATTGTTAAAACTGTATTTTAATATAACAAATAATATATATAATACATGTTTTATGTTTAGGTTTCCAACACTCACTCCAACTCATTCCTAATTTCCTAAACATTTTCCTTTTCTTTCACTCATTATCCAAGAGCTTTTCTATTTTTTTTAGCTGGAGTCTAGAGAGGAATTAACATGTGCGTGCAAGCCTGATTTTAATTAGTGCCAGTTAGTTTTTTTATAAAAAAAAACTGTTTTTTTTTAATTTTTTCATTTTAAAAGTATTTTTAAATTAATTTTGCATAATATGAGTTAGTACATTTGTTTTGAATTGATTTCTAATGCATATCTATATAATATAATATTTGTTAGTAATTTATCCTCTATGGCTCTGCCATTAATTTCAGCTATCAATGAGATTACAATGGTTATAAACAACTATTTCTTGCTAGAAACATATATAACTTGTCTAATTGTAAAATTAAAAAGGAAATCTAAACCTATATGATATATAAACTATTCTAATTACAAAAACACATTAAAATCGTCAATCATTTATTATAATCTAATTGGTGCTATTAAAACCTTCGTATCATAGCATACAAGTATTTAAAATCTCATATCCACTATAGTTAAACACATCTAATTTCTTGAAATAATATTTTATAAGATATAAAAATATTAAAAATCTAAATTATATTATCTACTTGACTGAAAAAGGTAGTTGTGATAATAAAATCATACTTGTAAGTATTTGAGAGTTATGCATAAACTCTTTGTATTGGTGATGTAATTTCACCAATAAAAAATCTTGAAGACTACATATTTTCAAGTGGAAAAAATCTTGGTATGAATTTATCAAGTGGTTATTATATTTTTGAACTTAAATTAGTAAAAAAATACTTAGAAATCGAATTTTCAAATTCTCTCCCTTATATATTTATTTTAGACACTCTAATTATATTAGTGGTTACTATTTTTATTGTGTTTAATTGGATTAATATCTATTGTTTGTTAATATTAGGGCAACACTACATTCATCTTCTAGGTGTTATACTTGCCCTCATTCTAGAACAATTATTGTAAGTGTTTTTCATCTAATGAAGCATCCAAGTACTGTGATCTCTCATTTTTATTATACTTAATTTATTGTGATTTCTTCTTTTACGTGGGATGAACTAATTGTTATTTTTTAAAGTATTTATAACTGTATCAAAATAATATATATTTTTATTTTTAAAAATTTATTTTAAATATTAATATATTAAAACATTCAAAACATAGTTGAATCCCAGTGCTAAACAGCACAAAAAATGGATCAGTGTTGTAAGCTAGCTCTAATGTTACTGCTGCAGGCATAAAAAAAGGTTTTAACAGTAGTTATTACGTTGTCGGGTTCAGGAACCTTGCCATCATTGCCATGTCTGAGCACGACTTGAAAGAATTCATAGTTTATGATATCAAAATAATCAAGAACAACTGGCACAACTCACAGTAATTGGTTCATTACAGTTCTTTTGTCTACTCTGTTTAGATCTAGCAGCAAAGTTAATTTTGTTTGTTCATGAAACTACATGGGAGCACCTTACAATTTCAATTCTATGTATGAGGCCAACGTAGGATGCATGGTGTTTCCTCTTCGTGTGTGTGTCTCCACGCACATTATTTTGATATCATTATATTAAAAATAATTTTTTAAAAATAAAAAAATATTATTTTAATATATTTTTAAACAAAAAATATTTTAAATCATAACTGCTATTATATTTTAAATATTTTTTTATTATTATACAGATTTTAAATATGTATTTTAATTGAAAACATATTGAAATGAAAGTTTATATATATATTCAAAAACTTATAAATTTAATGATTTTTAAAATAAAAAACAATATAATAATAAAACAAAAACAAACATTTATATTACAACATTAAACTAATCAATGCATGATAGTTTATGAAAATATTTACCAGTAGTTTCAAAATCAGAATCCTTTTTTCTTTTCTTTTGTTTGAAATAAAAGTGATTAACGAAGTGAATTCCCTCGTGTTATATATATATATATCAAAATCATGCACTATTTACCATTCCAAGAGATTTTAGATCATAGCAAATGTATCAGTTGGATTTAAGAAGTGCGAGAGCTAGAAATAGGATAAAATCTATTATTTTTATTGATTATGCACATAAAACACCCCATGCCATTTAAGATATGAACTGATATAGTGAGTGATTTGTTTCCACCGTATCGTCTTCGTCTTGAGTTCGAATCTTGGCTGAGATTATAAGCGGATTCTTTTAATGTATCAATTTAAAAATAAATTGTATGGCAAAAAATATATACAATAAACATTATTTTAATATACCCTCTGTTTGTATATACATTTAAACATTATTAAAAGAATTACAATAACCTGAAAGATACAGGTATCATTCAAAAATTAAAAAGTACTGCAAAATCCCTTCAAAAATCCCCTTAATGAATTTTAAAAATATTTAATTTTCTATTAAAATAGAATATTTATCCTAAAAGAAATCATATCACGAGCCCATTATTTTCATGTTTTGATAGTGTTTTTGAAAAAATTTAATTTATTTTAAATATTTTAAATATTTTTTTCATGTTTTAAAATAGTTTTGATATGTTGATATAAAAAATAAATTTTTAAAAATAAAAAAATTATTTTAATATATTTTCAAGTAAAAAATATTTTAAAAAATAATTATTTTGACACTACAATAAAAGCTCTATGTATTGTCTAGTTTTTATAGCAAATCCTATATATTAATTTATTGATTGTACAAGAGAGTGGTGATTTCCATATTTTAATAATTTTTAAAAATATATTTTATTTTAAAAAATTAAATTAATATTTTTTAAGTAATTTTATAAAAATAAAAAATTATTTTAATATATTTTTAAATAAAAATATTTTTTAAAAACATTTACACCACATTAACTCTTAATAATAATAATAAAATAACTTAATCATGAGAGGTGTAACTCATTAATTAGGTTTTAGATTTGTTTTTCAAATATAATTAATTTAAAATTTATAAATTTTAAAAATACTAAAAACTTATATTACTGTTAATTTTATAAGTTATAAAATTAGTGGAAATATACATTAACATACCCCACATCCTAATCACTAAATAAAAATAAAAATACTGGAATAACCTTTCTCCAGGGAAGCACATGATCCAAGACGTTGCCATACGGGTCTCCACCAGACTACCACCAGCTCTAGTCCACCGACCACCGACACTGGAGGCCGGAATTTATTATATCAAATCGTCTGATCTCGACACGTGTACTACTTCCGTGACGTGAACACCGTGTTTTTCAGGGCCCTGACAATTTTGTACTTAGATTCTTATAGGCGGGGTCTGATTTTTTTACAAAAAATTTTAAATTTTAAATTTTTAAATTTAAATTATTTTAATATACTAATATTAGAAATATTTTTTAATATATTTCTCATTAAAAACAATTTTAAAAATAACTTATATCAAATTTCCAAACATATATCCTTAATTAATAAATTTCTTTCTGGCTTCTCATACTTGTATCTTGTCAAAATTTTCAATAATAAATGCTAAAATATTTTTACAGTTTCTTTTTCTAATTTAAGATTTAAATAATAGTATAATCAAATACCTATCTATGAACTAGGCTAAACCTATATTAAAAATAATTATATTATTATTGTTGGGTTAATTTGAGACTTTATTGATTGTTGTTATCCTTGATTTTTTTTCAAGCAAATTCATAGTGTTATTTTAGTAATATTAGCTTGAGACTTTTCATATGCCATATTTAGAAATATATTTTTTTAATCTATATTTGAATATAAATAATTTAACTAGTTTTGAGAATAATCTTTAATGTTTTTCAAGAAATTACAATACACATCTTAGAGATCCTCCCCCCACCCTCTCTCTCTACACACACACACACACATATATATAAGTCAAACTATATAAAAAAAGTAGATAACAACAATAAAGAGAAAAAAAAAAGATAACAATACTCACCTATTGTTATGATTAATCTTGACCTCTAAAACTTTGATGTTAATTTTTTATTTTATTTTTCTTGTGGCTACAGTTACCAAAAGATTAAATTAATTTTAAATGACTAGTTTAATATTCAAAGAAGTATGCTTCATTCTTGACTTTTTAGGTTTAAATCTTGAGATCAAAACCTATAAAAATCTATTAAATTCCATTAAATACATCAGAATGATATTAGAGATGAGCCATTGAAATTATTTAGAAAGAAATTTAGTACTAATAAACATATAAGTTGATTTAAAAATACCAATATTATGAAATACAACTCAATACTATTAGTTTAAAGGTAGCATTTAATTGCACTACTGGACAGATAATTACCGTTAATTTAAGTTTTGAGACCCAACAAAAGCCAAAAGGAAAATACTTAAGAAAATCTATTAAATCCCTCTAAATACATCAACTGAGAAGTGAAATTATCAAAGATTATTCAGAAAGAAATGTAATTTCCATAGACATATAAGTTGATTTAAAAATACCATTATTACTCAACACAACTCCATACTATTAGTTTCATGGTAGCATTTAATTGCAATGTTAGATAGATAATTAAGCCTCGATGATTTTGAGACCCAACCAGAGAAAAAAGTGAAAAGTCAAACGTACAAGTTACAACCAAACGAAAAGGCAAAGAGTCCAAGAATCATGAGCGAGCCACCAGCTAAATATACTATGAAATGATGATAGAATTGCATGCAGAAGATAACAGCCTCCTCGTCTTCAACTTTGCTATATATACCTCCTCTGTCTCTCGCTCGCACGGGCTTCAAAGAAAAGCGAATCTCACACGCTCTTTGAAGAGATTGTTACGCCGGACAACACTACATTATACATTACAGGGGGTGTTGTTCTGGGGTTCTTTCTCTCAAAAACCGAGAGATATTGAGTGAAATAAGAAAAAATGGAAGCTTTTTACTATTTGGTTTTTGGTGCATTAAGTGCTGTAGTGTTTGGAGTTGAGATAAGCAAGACAACAAAAGATCGAATCAATACATCTCCTGCTTTCAATTCTTTCAAGAATAACTACCTTGTAGTGTACTCTCTTATGATGGGTAAGTGTGTGCCTTTTCTTTTATTTTTCCATTAAAAATCCTAACCCTTTTAGATCTATAATGTATGTGCATGGATCTGATGTGATTTACGTGTGTTTGATTGTTTTTTGGAGGTGGGCTTATTAGCATTTTTGTGGGATTTGTTTTTTTGGGTCTTCAAAGATGGAAATTTTATGAGAAAAATGAGAAGTGTGAGAAATGCAGGATTTGGGTTGTGTTTTTTTATAGGGTGGGGAAGTGGGATCTGGATTTAGATTGGTTATAGATAATTGGGTCTGATATGGGTTCTTGTTTTTCATTTTGTTTGTTTTTTCTACTACTTAGTGGAGAGTTAGTATTTGGTGCTGTAAAAGCTTGAGCTTCCGTTGTGTTTTGGACTTGTAAACTGACAATGGAGATTGGATCTGGTTTATTTTGTTGAATTTTAGTTGAGCAGCTTCTTAAGGCTAGCTAGATTTGGATATTCTATCTTGCCTTCAATATCAGACTAGAGTTTGTTGATTAAGTTGTTTCAGCAATTCTGTTCCTGATAAATTACTGTTTATGTGACAGCTGGTGATTGGTTGCAAGGTCCATATGTTTACTTCCTTTATACTACATATGGCTTTGGGAAAGGGGAGATTGGACAGCTTTTTATTGCTGGTTTTGGGTCCTCCATGCTGTTTGGGACGATTGTTGGATCTTTGGCTGATAAGCAGTGAGTGGTTCATCGAGAGTTGTTGTTTTATGATAATGTTTTTCCTTTACTAAGTGTGATCTGCTTGGCTTAATGTCAGGGGTCGAAGGAGGGCATGTGTGACTTATTGCATTACCTATATACTGAGCTGCATTACCAAGCATTCTCCTCAGTACAGAGTTTTAATGATAGGCCGTGTCTTGGGAGGTATCGCCACTTCTCTCCTATTTTCATCATTTGAGTCATGGCTGGTTGCAGAACACAATAAGGTAATGGATTGTTTTTCTGCTGTAGTGTTATTAGTTAATACTTTCTGGTTTCAGATTTAGAAGAACAAATCATTAAATAACACTTGGTAGATCAGTGAACCTCCTTAACATTTGTGGTTCAAGACTTCTGATCCAAGTTTCTGCCATAACAATCTCTCCTCCTCACTGTTCTTTGCTAAAACCAATTCAATCTAATCATTAACAGATGGGTAATCACCTTTAAATGTAACCTCATCTTAATTCTTCTTATTCTCACTTAATTGGTGCAGAGGGGCTTTGATCAACAATGGCTGTCACTGACATTTTCGAAGGCAATTTTTCTGGGAAATGGTCTTGTGGCTATCTTGTCAGGATTGTTTGGAAACTTTCTTGTAGATACATTTCAACTTGGCCCTGTGGCTCCTTTTGATGCTGCTGCATGCTTTCTTGCAATTGGAATGGCCATTATTTTGTCATCATGGACAGAGAACTACGGAGATCCTTCAGAGAACAAGGACTTGATTGCCCAATTCAGGGGTGCTGCCATGGCCATTGCTTCTGGTAGAGTCTGATAGTTGCTTTGGATGATGCATTCATTGTTCAGTGTGGTGTTTGGCAAGCTAGTTTTTTTTTCCTTCAGTCTGTTTCTTTCTTGCTACTTTTTTGACGTTGCTTCCCCATATGTTTTCCTTCTTATAGTTTTCCCCTTTCCTCTGAATTATATTTAATGCTTTTCAGATGAGAAAATTGCTTTGCTGGGTGCAATTCAGTCTCTGTTTGAAGGTTCTATGTATACCTTTGTGTTCCTCTGGACACCTGCTTTGAGCCCAAACGATGAGGAAATTCCTCATGGATTTATTTTTGCGACATTCATGTTGGCATCAATGTTGGGAAGCTCTATTGCATCTCGGTTGATGGCCCGCTCATCACCCAGGGTTGAGAGCTACATGCAGATTGTTTTCATTATCTCATCAGCATCTCTTCTGCTTCCTATTGTAACCAGTGTATGTATGGTTTCCAATCTATCATTTTGATCCTTTGTTTCCTCCTTTCATGTTCTCCTATTAATCTGCAGTTTCTCTGACATGGAACAGTTCTTAGTAGCACCTTCTAAAGTTAAGGGTGGTGGCATCTCATTATCAGGCTGTCTCCAGATGCTTGGCTTCTGCACCTTTGAGGCTTGTGTAGGGATATTCTGGCCTTCCATTATGAAGATGAGGTCCCAATACATTCCTGAGGAGGCCAGGAGCACCATCATGAACTTCTTCCGCATTCCACTCAATATCTTTGTGTGCGTTGTTTTGTACAATGTAAGTTGCTAGCTTTACTTGTATATCCTGACCCATTAGGAGTGGTAATTGTAGAATTGCTCATAAAACTGGAAAAACCTAGTTTACTCACCAGGTGTTTATGCATGTGTGCTAGCATTGTGTAAGTTTTGATCACAATTGATAGACTCAGTGCACTGGTTTAACCTTCAGTTAGTTAAGACTAACCCTATTGGTATCCATCTCCAGAACGACCAACTTGTAACTTGGAAGTAGTTTTTTGTTCCATGCTACCACCCTCCCCCTCCCCTCCAACTCACCCACCACATGATTGCAAACATGGAGTGTCTCTCGATTTGCGTTTGCTTACTAGTTCTTTGGTTTTTTATTTGAAGGTCAATGCATTCCCTATCACTTTTATGTTTGGTATGTGCTCGATTTTCCTCGTGGTGGCATCTATCTTGCAGAGGAGGCTCTTGGTGATTGCAGAAAAGCAAAGTAAATCTTTTCCCTCTACTTTGTAACTTCTGTTGAACTTAGATATAAATGCAGTTCTCAGTTCATCTTTAGATTATTTTGTGCATACTGCACAGTGGAAGAAACATGGTGCATATATTTACCAATACTTGCCTGTTGCATTATTACAGAGACAGAAGTCTGGGAAATGAAGGGAAGGGATAACGAGGCAGAGCCACTGAACATTTGATCAAACAGACCGATTACTTTTGGAAACAACAACCACCCAATTCATTCTATATATCTGTTGTGCTTCCAGCTAGTTCGAAGTTTACATATGATTTAACCTTGAAATCAACAAGGAGAATATAGTGATCTGTCTTCAAAGAAGGAGGAGATACAAACATGCCTCTTTGACTTCTACAATCATTCATTTTTGGCTGTCACTTATTTGACAGAGTAGTAGTAGTGTATTAGTAGCAGCCTCTTTTGATACAAACATGCCTCTTTGCTTATTACTGCAAGTCTACAAAGTAATTCATGTAATTGGTTTCAAAACTTGGTCTATAAGTCTGTACTCTCAATTTAAATTATATATGGCTTCTCAATGTGCTTACCTATTTGATGATGTGTTTTCAAGCTTTTGCGCAGAAATGATTTTTTAGATGGTTTTGATATGTAGATGTCGCACCGAACTAATGAATGATCGATGACGTATCCTAATGCTTTTCTTGATGCTTTACATGTAAGGTTTGAGGTATGATTTCTTGATGCTTTACAAGGAAGCTACTGGTTATTGAAATTTATTGATGGGGCCTGAAAGTGACCCTAGTAATTATTAGGAGAAAACGGAAATCTTAGCTGATAAGTTTAGAAATTAGGTACGCTCATCTTGCTTAATCTTCCCTTGTGTGATCACAAGTGATTTGACTAATACTTGTGAGGAAAGAACATCTCTGTATATATAAAACAGAAAAATCATCAAATGAAACAATCATTTGACTGTCTTAATTGAGATTAATTCTTTATGAATGATCATAAATACGTTTTGCATTGATTTATTGTATTTAAAATTATATGATAAATTTATCTAAATGCTTATATTAAATTTGAATATAAAAAATCAATCAAGCACATCTAAATCTCTTAATGGAGAATTACTAGGCCCTCCCTATAAATCAGTGTGGTTATGGTGAGCCTTTAGGGCCAGTTTCCTACCCAAAACCTAAAAATTTCCTTGGTAATTAAGAGTTTTGTAACATTCCTTATTTTCTTAGTTTCCTGAGTCAATGTCTAATTCTTTTTTTTTTATTAATACTCTTTATAATTTATATCCTTAAAAAGATTTAGTTTTGCTTAATATATAAACCAACCCGACAGTTTTTTAAAATTGCCAGGGAAAAGATTTAGTTTTAATTAAATTATAAACTGACTTGAAAATATATTTAATGTAAAAATAATAATAACTACAACCTTAAGGTCCTGATTAGGTGCTATAGTTCCTGTTTTTAAGTATTTTTTTTTTAAATATTTGTATTGAAAAAAAATATTAAATTGATAATTTTTTAGTGTTGTTAAATAAAAAAATATTTTTAAAAAATACCATACATCATAGAATCAAACAAAACAAGTGTACAAGACTAGACAAATATAGAATAATCTAAACCACAACAGGAAAACAAATATACTGAATTAATTTAGTTCCTTATTTCTTAATATAATTTTAACCCAGTGTTTGAAAACCTCCTTAGACAATTGGTGACCATAAACTTGTAAAATATTTTGTTGGCATTTTCTCTAAATTCCTACTATGTTGGTGTTCATCTAAGACCTCATATTGTTAAATGCAACTTCTGGAATTTGCCAAAAAATAAAATAAAAAACAGAATATTTAATAATACAATGATCAAGGTCAACAACAGTGAAGGGACAAAGTTATAATTTTTTGAAACATCAATGACTAATATGTAATATTATGCAAAATATAGGAACTAAAGAGAATTTACTCAAACAAATATATATACGCGGAACTGGTAGTTCGGTCTTCCGATCATGTAACGAGCTGTCTGAAAGCTTCCATAAGATTTACATCTGAAAACTGAAGCAAAAACAGGCTTGAGTTGAAGTTAAGATGGAAAGACTACCGGAAGATCTTTATCTTAAGATATTCTGTTGGCTAGATCACCAGAACCTTGCAACTGCTCAACAAGGTCTGTAGAAACTTTCCTTTTTTACTTTCTTTCTGATTTCTTGACGTTTGTACTATAAAACTGTCTTCTGGGTTTGATGATTCTCAGTTCTAGATTCTAAGGGTCTCTCTTTTTTTTAATGATTATTGCATTGAACTTGATTGCTTTTTCTCTTTTTTGGTTGGTGAGTGATATGTTGTGTTTCTTTCTTTGAATGAATAAAGGGTTATGTAGTTTTTCTTGAATTTTCATTGAATTATGCTAGTTTTTTTTTCAAATTTTTGATCTTATAGTACGGTTATAATATTTTGAATTGGAGATTGTAGATTGCAAGATGCTTAATGATTTTTTTAAATAAATATATCTGATGTGAAGCAATTGAATGGTTACTATGAAGGACCAATTGAAGATCCTAGACAAAGGAGAGCGGTTGATATTTATGAATTTCTTCGAATCCGAGGAAAAAATGGGTTCTTATATCATGTGTGATGCTAATTTTAGAGAAATTCTTCCCCAAGATCACCTTTGGAGGCATGTTAATAATGGTTTGGTGCTGAAATGCGTTGCATTTGCAGGTGTAATATGCAGCTGAGCATGCTTTTGAACAAATTTGGAAATGAATCAATGGCGGCTATAATATTTATTGACTTTCTAAATTTAGCTTGAGTATACGGGTTCTGGTAGTTGAGAATAGGTGGTTCGGCTGTGTTGGATATTCCGAACCTGCTGTTACAATGTTACTAGTGAACTGTTTTCTATGCTGTTACTTTTTTTTTGTTGGATTTTCTGGAGTTTTAATCGTGCTATTAACATAATGATTTTTCATTGCAAAGTTTGCAAGAAGTGGAATTTCTTGGCCTCAGACAATAAGTTATGGTCTAACCTCTTCAAAGAGAGATGGGGAGAAGATCGTGCCAGCATTCTATGAGCCTAATGACTCAAAATCTTGGAAAGATGTTTATGAGGTGCAAGACCAAGGTGATCGAATTGGATTGTAAATTAAAAGTGAAGTCTGTCTTTTATTTCTCACAATCTTCAAAGTTTTTGACCTGGGATAGAATTCTGGTTATAAGTAATTGATGTTGCGTGTCTGAATGAAAGTGCTGCTCCTTTACTTGTGCAGGGGGCTGGAGATAATCAGAGAAGAGGATGACTTCTTTCTTGCTCACCAAGGTGAATTCCATTGGTATCTGGGCTCTAGGAGACGAAGGAAAGGCTTGTGGGAGATGAATCTCTGAAAGAAGAGAAACCCAGCCAAGGTATTTTGGATCAAATGCTTTTCTTTGTTGGAGACCTGGAAGTCGCTTCAACAGATGCGAAATGCGGTTGGATTCTATGAGAAGTAAGTCTTCAAGGCATCGCTGAAAAACTACAATTGTAAAATTTCTCATGATGTATGACGTTGAATCTTATCAGTTTGCTTCTGTATTTATCGTCATTGCAATTGAAGCATCTCACATTCCAATCATTTGTCTAATTTTTTCAGACTAAATTTGTGCAAAGTGGCAATACCAAAGCAATAGATGAAGTTGCAAACTTGTGTTAATTTGTAAGAACAGTGTACTATAAAAACAAATTGCAATTGTAGTAGCAGTCTGTTTGTCATCCAGATGGTTTGTGCTAGAAGGCTGGCGTTCTATTCCTTGATAAAGAAAATGCCAGGCCTTTGAGAATAAAATGCCGGGTTGAGAATTGTTAGCAGGAAAAATGTCTTGCAAGATCAAACACCATCACTACTAATAATGTGCTGGAAGGTATGGAAATCCAGGCACAAATGTGTTTTAGAAGGGTCTCAGATTGATCCTAGGACTGTGAACTCAGCCTTTAGAACTTGTGCTGAGTTGCTAGGAGCAAGGCGTTTCTTGTGCAAATGAAACATCATGCTATTCAAATAAGCAGGGAAACATCATGCTATTCAAACAAGCAGTCCAACCGTATGGACATCTCCTAGGGCAACATTTCAACTTCGAAAATCAACATTGATGCAGCCTTCAAAGGAAATGAAATTGATGCTGGCATTTGGATTGTATGGATAAAGCACAGAGGTACAGCTATGGATGGCATTTCACAGCGACCAAGGTGCGGAAACTCTTGGCAGGTTGAAGCTTAATTTCCCTCTTTGAGGGGCAATGAGGATGGCAGTATCAAGAAGACATGACAATCTGATCATTGAAACTGATTCAGCCATTGTAGCTGAAGCATTATCACAGCAACATGAAGATATTAATTGGGATATCTATCAAATCATTGATGATATTAAAATGCTTTTGAGTAGTCATCAAGATTGGCAGATTGAAAAGCTAGAAATACATGTAATGTTTAAGTTCATCTTCTTCGGCTTGATATGCAGTGCAATGAGTTTGGGTTTTTATACAAAGGGTCTTTCATGAAAAACAGAGATTTTTTTTTAATCCAATCTTTATATTTTAAGTTTGTTCATATGATTAGCTCCTTTGTTTCATTAACTCTTTGGAATTTTTCCATGAAATATACTATGAATATTTGAGAAAAATCAAGAAAAATTAAACCAAAAGAGATGAGTATAAAATATAAAAGAATGCCAAGAAATATACCAAAAGTGATAGATATAAACCACAATAAAACCAAACAAATATAATCTGAAAAGAAACTAAAAATATATATTTTAAAAAGAAATGGATACAAAAATTAAATACTTAAAAGAAGAAAAGTGTAAGAGTAAATAAAATAAATGGTTTGTAATTAGAGTAAATAAATAAATGAGAGTAAGATGTATATATATAGTTATTAAATCTGATTCAGTGTGTCTATTTAATAATTTATTAATGATTTAATAATTTAATAATTTAATAATTTAAAACTTAGTTTGATAAAGTTTTATTTCAAATTAATTTTAAGGTTCACTTGATTAAATTTAATTAATTTAATTAATCTAGATCAACTCTAATATTTTTTTTTTAAATTTTAAATCTTTTATCCTCTTTAAAATGACCTAGCAAACTTGTGATATAGGTGGCAAAGGTATAGGAGTCAGATTAAAAGATTATTTTGATGAGGGACTATTTACACAAACAACAAAAACTATAAGGACCTCCAAACGTCATTAACCTCTCATTTTCATTTTTTTACTTGCTCTTCTAGGGTCTCTAATAATGAAGAGAATGGAAACGATAAGAAGTTGGTCTTAACCTGAAATCCTCCATCGATTTTTTCACGAAAAAGAGAGAATGAGTGCAGAACAAGAACAGCCAATGATCAGCAACGAAGCCAAGAAGACAAGGGATCAGCCAAATTTGACAGAATGTCAGTCTTGTGGTCTCCGCACCCCCTCTCATAAAAGACTCGAAATTTTATACAGTGAGTGGCGAATCATCCTTCTTTGTGCAAAATGTTTTAACCTTGTTGAGTCTTCCAAAATTTGCTCTTATTGTTTTAGAAAATTTACTGTCAAGACTAAGTGTCTTCGTTGTTGCCAATGTAAGAGGGTTGTTCATAAATCTTGTTTTGCTAAACGTAAGAATGTTGCCCCTTGGTCGTATTCTTGTTACGGTGATAGTGGTGGTTTTTCTGTTTGTATTGATTGTTGGGTGCCGAAATCGGTTGCTATTAAAAGGGGGAAGGTTTGTGGGGTTAGCAAGAGGAACGATGCTGGGGTTTTGGGTATAAGTTTGGAGGATGTGGTGAAGGATGCTGCTTGCACGGTACAGGAGAAGGCTGAGTCTGCAGTTAGGGCTAGAGAGTTGGCTGTGAGGAAGGCTTTGGAGGCGAGGAAGGCGGCGGATGTGGCTAGGAAAGCATTAGATTTGGTGGCTAATAATGAGGGTGGCAAGGAGAATAATGATAATGTTGATGATATTGAATTGGCATTTCAATTGCATAGAGCAATGAATAGTTCACCTCGGATTTCAAGTAATTTGTGCTTGGTTAATTCAAGTTGTTTGGGTGCTCCTATGATAGGGGAGGGTAATGGTGAAATGCGGATTAGAAATTCAGATTTGAGGAATATCGGTGCTTTTGGAAAGCTTGATGGCTTCATGAGTAAAAGTGTGGACTTGGGGCGTCGGAAATCAAATGGAAATGATGATGGTATAATTAGACCAGATGCTAAGAAAGATAGGAATGTGGGCATGCAGCAGCAAGAACAGAGCTTTTTCAACAAGTTGATAAACTCAAGGGGGAATGATTGCAGTGTGAACTCTGATTTTCAGTCTTGTAGGGAAGGAAACGAATCTATGGTTCCTGATGATAAAGGATGCAAGAAAAAGCATGATCGCTATCTGCTGAAGTATAGTAGGAAAAGGGTTTTGTTCAAGTATAGTAGGAGAAAGGTTATGCTCAAGTATTGTAGGAGAAAGGTAGACGAGAGGTTAATTCCGAATGGTAGGCCCAAGTTCCTTTATGAAGGCTTGCTCTCAAGACTTGGGCTTCCACTACAGAACAACTGCTAAGGTGTTCTAAAGAACCATTGTGGATATGTTAATGATGGCCATGGATGTTGCAGATTTACATATAGATTTCTGTTAGGCTCTCAACTTTTGAGTTTTCATAGAGTTAAACAAGTTCACATTTTCCTTTCTGTATAAAATTCTGTGTACTCGTGATCTTTCTTATTTAATGAGCATGCTTTGATATAAAATTCACTGATATTTAGCCTGAATGACTGATGGTTTGAGAATATCTGGAACACTTCTATGCAAGGAATGCGGAAGTAGCAATTTTATATGATATGCAGTAAAGGATCTGTTCCAGGAGTTTTTATCTGCTCTATGTGGCTGTTTATTTATGGGCCGGGAGGTTCTTTGCTTTGCTTCATTTTCAAAAATGTGAATGCAGATGGTTGGCTTTGCTTGATAGAGTTTTATTACATATTTGTTTTTGTTTATCAACTATTTGGAAGTTTCAGTATGTTGTGCTTGGATTCTAACAAGGTGAGCTCCCCTATCCATTTGATTGATTAAAGCTCCGTGCCACAACATTCTGTTTGGCATTTTATTTTATATGCTAGTTGCAGCTCTTGGTCTTCCTTTTGTTTTGTTTTAATTGTTCTCGTGACTCTATTAGTATGAGCATTGCATGTCTAAGGAGAAAGATAAAAGGGAAAAGGCGCTTTATTTGAATTCAGTCCTGGAAGTATGTTGTCTATGGGATGCTGATTAAACAATGCATCAATATAGAATCAAATTACTGATAAGTTCTTCATGTAAAGGTCTGAGACTTTTCTCCTGCTACTCCATTATAGACAGCTGATACGTTCCTGATCTTGTGCCTTGTATCGTACTGTTTGTTGATGCTGCTTGTTTAATGGGAGATCTTATTTTTTAAACAAAGCATTGAGTGGGAATGTTTGCATTGAATTAATTCCGCTGATTCTAATCTGTTTACGCAAAGTATGATGCAGCTGCTCCTGCAATTGTTCCTCCGGATTGTTACAACTGTTTCTGCATTGCTGCAGCTGAGTCATAATAAGTTGAGTTAGTCCATAGAAGTTGATTATGGCATTAATTTTGTTATAGGCAGTCTATGAAGCCTCAACCCTTGTGTATTATTGTTCGGGTTTTTCACGCACTTTTGACTGGCTTTGTAATTCTTCGCCTTGCTTTAGTTTTTCGTTTTTGGCTAGAATTTGTCCTGTTTTGGGAGTGCAGTATTTAAGTATAAATAGAGGTTGGTTAAATTTTTATTTTTTTTTATTTTTTTAGATTGTTTTGATACGATGATATTAAGATAAATTTTAAAAATAAAAAATTATTTTAATATATTTTTGAACTATTTTAATATATTTTTGAACGGCAATCACTTTCTACTATCTAGAATCAGCATACGTGCTTCTTCCCTGTTGCATTCTTAGCCCTCCGGAGTTTCTCATTGCATGGCTTATCAGCAAAAGGGGAAAAAAAAGAAAAGAAAAGAAAGAACATGAGTTTGGACATTAATTTTCATATTTTGATTGAAGGATCACATCAACCACCCAATCAAACACAATTTGTACTTTCCCATTAACTGATTAGATAATTTAATCAGTTTGGATGATCCCAAATACCCTAGCTTAGATGTTGCCTGAAAGTATTTGTTCTCTGAAACAAGTAGCGCCATGAAAGACAAGAAAATTCCTTAAACTGGTGTTTTCAAGTAATGATTTGTTATGCGTTCATGTGTTGAATATATGCTCATTTGGTTAATTCTTGGATAGTGAATCCTCAACAACATTACAAGTAAACACACATTTATTTCTCTACTTAGTTATCAACAGCACGGCATAAGTTTTTCAATATCAATATTTTTTTTTGCTTAAAAATGTAAACTTTACGCGATTGCCTTGGCAACTGTAAACAAAATCAAAGCAGGTGAAGGCTACAGACATGTTTACTTTATTTCTACACTGACCTACGTGATTAGGTCTGTGGTAAAATATGCAACAGAGAAGAGAAGCAGCAGCTGAAGATATATTGCGAGAGACAATGGCACACTGGGTTGTTTACCTCTATTCAGTAACTCGATAACAAAGTAATTATTTTTTCTCATCTATGAGAATTTCTTATTTCATTTTCTTGATTCTTTATCCGAATTTCTATTATAATGTATTAAACTTTGCAACATTGTAGCACATCATAGAATTTGAAGAAAGAGATTGATTACTCGGAGAAGGTAGCACATCGCGAAATTAAGATGTAAAGTTTACCAGCAGGCAGCAGATCCTTATCTTAAATATTCTGTTAGATCATCAGAACCTTGCAACTGCTCAAAAGGTCAGTTAATTCCTGTTTTTCTCTCCATCTCTGGTGTTTTAACATTTAACAATAGAGTTCTCTTCCAAGTCTGATGGATTTTCAGCTCTAAATCTTGAGTGTATTTTTATTTCATGATTTTTGCGTTGGATTGTTTGACTTTTCAGTTTTTGATGAGGGTGATATAGGTTTATTAACAATCACTTTATTTTTCTTTTTATACTTTTGTTGATTAGTGACTGGATTATTTTTTATTTATTGGAAAATATGAGATTCTCTACTATACTCGACATCAAGTGGAAAAAAAGAGTCCTAAAGATCTTGACTACTGGATGTCTAAAACTTTTGGTGGACCATGCTAGTTTTTCATTTACCAAATTGTTGATGTAATGTTTTGAGTTGCTGATTGAAGATTGAAGTTTGAGGCCCTTTTTGAGCGCAATAAACCTTCTGTACTTCCTGAGATGAATGAATGTCAAGCAATTGAAGATCCTAGATAGAGGAAAATGATTAATACTGGCTGGACTTATATATCAATGAAGTTTCAGTTTCCATATATGAGTGTCTACTTCATCAGTTTCTGTTAAACTTCGTGAAAAAAGGGGTTTTTTTTTTTGTTATTTTGAAAGGGAATATAATAATCTGCTACAGATTTTTGTTTTAATGTTTAGTTTAAGATCTGTATGTGTGAGTGTTTTCTCTTCATTTGCTTCGAATTGCAAGAAACTTCAAAAGACTTTCAGTCAAACTCTCAAAATTTCTGGGTATGAATTACCCTTTTCCCCTTTGATCCTCTGAGAAAGCTATCTAACTTCTTGGAATCTGGGACATTTCGGGCCTTAAAGTTCAAACTTCTTATTCCTTGGACTCAATAATAAATAATTATTATAATCATGTTGCCACTTGCAATACCTTTGCTTTGGAAGGGATTCCAGAACAAGCATGCTGTATACTAGCAAACTGTTTTGGTTACAACATTTTGAACTTGCAATCTGCCGAAGATGGCAGTCGTTGTTGAACCCTTGACTTCGGCTTCCATACTCCTACTCTTAGCTAGGAAGGTGGAGAAGAAAAAAATGTTCTTAGACCGGTGATGAAGCAAGATTGTTTAAATTTACAACACCATCTAGTTGACGATTCCTCAAGAATGTAAATGGCAGCATGACTCGAGAATAAAATGACATGAATTGCGGCTCATTTTGCAGACAGATATTTATCAGGTTAAGAATTCGGAAGAATTCATAAGTTTTGTAATAAAAATCAGGGAAATTACTAGCAAGTTTACTGGCTATCATAATAATTTCCTACTACTCAAGAAGAAAACTCCTACTTCCCATTCTTTTTAATTTTGCAAGCTAACTAAAACTCCTACATATTATAATACACATGCATGTTAACATTTTGTTTTTTTTCTAGAAGTCTACTAGATTTTCTTTTGCTCACGTTGTGAAGTTAGATTTTTTTTAATATAAAAAAATCTAAATAATAATAACTTGAGTTAGTATAGGTTCACTTAATAAACACATGATACTTAATGAACACATTATATATAAGATTAGGATACCTACATGATACTTAATGAACACATGATATATAAGATTAGGATACCTCGTAGCATGAAAAGTAAAAGAAATCATAAAACAACTTTATCTTAAATAAAAAAATTAAAAAACATTTAATTTTCAAAACAAAAATATCAAGAGAAAAAACCCGAGTTAATCTAAGTTTACTTTACTGATCCACCACCCATAACATGATATTGGTATTTTTTTTTTAAATGGCCTAAAAAGAAAGATTAGAGTTAAATAAAAAAAAACATTGGAAAAAATTGAGTCACCATGAGTTAACTTAACTAACTTGCGGCTCGAGATAACAAAAAATAAAAATAAAATAAGAATAGAATAGAGAAATAATAATTAAAAGAATGATAATATAAATTGAATAAAAATAAGTAAATGAAATAATATATTGAGGAATTAAATTGAAAAAAAATCAAGAATAGGATAAGAAAAGAGCAATTAAAATAATAAGGACCAAAATTTAATTAAAAAAATCAATGAAATAAAATACATGGGGATAAAATTGAAAAACATAATAATCAAGAAAATGATAAGAAAATAGTAATCAAAAGAATGAGGACCGAAATTGAATAAAAAAATAGAAGAAATTGAAAAAAATATTTTAAAAAGTGTAAAACACCAAAAAAAAAGAAGAGAAAACAAAAGAATGAAAATCAAATTGAATAAAAAACTAAATAAAATAAAATGTCTATGGATGAAATTGAAAAATAGTTAAACTTTAAAAAGCATTAAAAACAAAATAAATAACAATAAAAAAAATAAGAGTTAAAATTAATAAAAATAAAAATTAAAGGATTTTATTCAATTTTTAAAAGAATTAACATGAATTTTTAGGTCAGGAGAGAGAAGAGGAAAAAAAAAACAAATTCAACCATACCTCCATCATGAATATGCATCATACCATCACAAAGAGAACAATGTACCACTTCAAACACTATTGTAAATAACTAATTTAGATAAATAAACAACTTTGCATGTAATACATATATTAATAATATTTTTTAATAATATTTAATTTTACAAAATTACTAAGTATCCCGAAATTAACACCAAAATTTCAAAAAAAGTAACCGTAACTAAAAAACCCAAACAACCTTGGAACCATGCTTTTTTATTTATTTTAAAGGCAATTATGTGACTTCACTACTCATAAAAAACATAAAATAAAAATAAAAAAGCCCTCTCGTGCAAGTTTGAGAATAGAAGTAGCAAAGGAAAGCTGGATTGAAGCCTTTTCTTCCGGTTTCGACCCATCAAAATGGCCTGCTGCAAATGTGGCTGTAGAAGGACGGTCTCCACTATATCCAAAGCCTGCCATCTTTCAATTTGTTTTTATATTTTAAAAATATTTTTAAAAAATTCAATTATTTTTTAATTTAAAATTAATATTTTTATCAATATCAAAAATAATTTTAAAAAAATAAAAACTAAAAAATATTTCTAAAAAAATATAACTAATATTATTTTTTCAAATACCGCCGACAATACCGACAACCAAGTGAATGCTCCATCACTACATCAGCTGTTTTGGTGAGTTAAAATCGATACGAGCAACAACGTCGTGTGGACGAATATTAGCTGAGAGATTGTCGGCTCCATCTTCCATTAAACAAAGCCGAAGAACATGTCCACAAGAGTTCCATGCAGTTTGCACTTTACACACCAGCTTTGGTCCCCGTAAGGCCTCCACGTTGCAGCCACGCAAGCCAAACTCCACACTTTTGGAAAGAAAGACCAACATCATGCAAACGTCCACAATGGTTTGGAAAAAAAAAAAAAAACCTTAATAAGCTATATATACAAGGACATGCCTGCATGATTCTTTGTCTATATATACAGTAAATATATAGTTCAATCTTTTATCTTATAATTCATATTGGCTCTTTAGTTAATCTATAAACAATAATTTTTTTTATACAGGCCTGAGCCTGGATCTGTATAAGATCTTGAAGGCATCTTACAAAGATTATATACAGGCCTGAGCCTGGATCTATATAAGATCTTGAAGGCATCTTACAAAGAACAAATTAAATTTTAAAAAATCTCACTTTTTAGTTTGGTATAGAGCTTTCCTTTTTTTTTTTTTTTATCTGTTTATATATATAAACATAGCTCTAAACCTTTTTTTTTTCTAGCTAGCCAAGTTTTTTTAGCACTATATATTTTTTATTTTTTTATTTTCTCAACCCCATTAATTTGGGACATATCGTATCCTTATGTAAGCATAAAGAGTAAAGCAAGATGACTCTTCTCTCATCCTAGAAGAACATTGTTTCTCTTCAACCATTTTGTCTTGTTTTCTTTTTTTCTTTGGGTATTGTATTGGATTTGATAATTAAATAAATTCTATAATAAGCTTTATATGTGGTTGATGGTCCGTTTTTATTTTTTTAATATTTTTAAATTCAATGCGAGATATTTTTTGTAATAATGCTGTACCATTATCTTATTTATTTTTTGTTGTACATGTCAGAAGATGTGCTATTGAATCTTGAAATTTCCGCAATAGCGCAAAAGCCTTGATTCCATACCCTTTCTTGCATCCTCTTGTCACTCGCTTTTGCGGGTTCTTTTTGGCTCTTCTGTTTTTATATGTGTGTTTGCGTACTAGTTTCTTTGAAGCTATTATGTTTTTGTACATTTATCATTTTAATTTAGAAGTTTAAATTTTTTAATGTAATATTACACTTGTTAAATAAATAATTATAAATTTAAATTTTACTATCTCCATTTTAATTTATAAGAATATTTAAGCACAAGTTAACATGATTTTATATAAATTTTAAGTTAAATTTTTTTTCACTTGAGATGATATATTAAAAAATAAAATAAAATTATTTTTAAAATTTTATTTAATAGCTTAAACATTTAAACTGAGATAACTATTTAATAATAAATATCTTATTTTGACACTACCCTTATTACATGATATAGCAACACCAATATTATAAAAAATTAAAAATAAAAGAAGTAAAGGTGGAGGATCATGGGATTTTTCTTCTTGCTGTATACATGGTCCAAATACGAAGAGCTCTTTTGTTTCAAGGAACGTCATTGAGTAGGTTTATTATAAGACTTTGTTGATTCAATTGAATTTATAAAACAATGTGTCTAGGTCTAAAAAAATATATATCATCGATGGCATTTCATCCTCAAGGATTTAAAAAATGGAGTCATGATATAGAAACAATGAAAACTGAAATGTGACATGCTTCCATTATCAATTTCTCCTAGTACAGGATAGATATTATATAAATAATTATAAGGTTGAACATTACTATATCCATATGGAATTAATTTGTTTTCTTAATAATAGTCGATTATATTATGAACAGCCATCTACTAGATGGCAAAGAAATATGGAGAATGTTATCTGTTGTGTATAGAGAAAAACATTTCGGTCGACTACTCAATTACAATTTAGATTTCAGAAGGCTATATATATATATATAAACTGAAATGTATTCGAGGGTGTGAATAGGAAAAAAAAATGAAAGGGACCAGATTAAATTTTAGTTGTGATTTAGAGACTATTTGTGCCTATTTTGTTTTCTCCCTCTCTAAATTTATCAATTACAAATATGATCGGAAAATATTCAATACGTATATCTAATTAACTCATCTTCTTCTCACAAGCAAAAAATTCATCTTGAAACCAACTAGTGAGTAGTTATTTCATGCAATTTTTCTCTTGCAACTCACAAGAAGCACTGGTTTGGTGAAGGTGATGTATATATTTTTGTTTTTCCAAAATTCCAGACCCTTGCAAATGGAGTTGTATTGAGACACAGATCTCAACATGCTCTCCACCCATCTGTACAGGCGCAACCTTGTAAGCATATATCAAGGCAATCTGAGCCATCTTTAAAATTGGCTTCTTTGCTCAAAAACATGAGCATCAGCGTTATCAAGGTTGATGATGCTCGATTCTAATGGCTTCAAGAGCTAAGAATTGTCGATGACTCGATTTTCTTGATAAATGCTACTAGGGTTCCAGCAATGTTGATGCTTTGGGAGCGTTGTGGAGATGTGCGTCGCAAAGCATTTCCATGTGCAAGCCTGCAAGGTAATATATTTTTATATTACACAAAGCTATTGTACTTCAAAACACTCACGAATTCGTGGAGGGAGGCCTAATAAATCACTACTACTCCATTTAGAAAGAAAAGAGAGCAGGATTCATGAATTGAAGCTAACCTAAACTTGTAAGCTAGCTAGCTAGGGTACAGGTATATAGGGTAGGTAGCACACGTGCGTAGGGCTGGGACAAAGAGAGTAGGAGGAGGGGAGTTTGCTTGTGTAGTGTAGATCATCATGGCTTGATACGGCAAGGGATCGATATATATGGAAGATGGCCTCGTCTCCCTGCAAGTAAAAAAAAACAAAGGAATATGCATTAATGATCATAAGCGAGGGAGTGATTGCATAACATTCACCGAAAGTAAAGGAAAGGTTTCATATCTGAACATTGCGAATACTCATGGAGCCATGGCTTGTAGCTAGCATGGATATACATTCACGTTACAGGAAATATATCTCTGTAGTGGTCATTTATTTCTGGCCTATAATTGGAGAGTATCTTTCACTGTGAAATGAAGAAGGAAAGGAAAGGAATCAATCCCAAGAGTAAATTAATGGGACAAGCAAAGCCACAACAGGAGGTGCCTGAGCAGCTAGCAGCGTTGAGGCTTGAGACTTGAAAAGCAGCTCTCTCTTGTACGCATTTATGGCGTTGCGTGTTGCTGCCGAGGATATCAATCTTGTTCCACAGCTACCCTTCAATCTCAATCTTCTCTTCATTATTAGTTTTCCCTTTTCTTCTCTCCTCTCTCTAGTTATTTATTTCCTTTTTTTGGAAGTCCATACATTAAATTCAGTACTGAATTTAATGTCCTAGTTATAGCCAAAACACAAGATGTTTTCATGTCCTGGTTATGTTGTTTTTCCTGTTGTTTTTGTTTCGCAAACCACTTGGGTATATAGTTGCCGTTGCCCTTTCTATGTGTTGTTTTTGTTTCGCAAACCACCTGGGTATATAGTTGCCGTTGCCCTTTCTAGGTTTTAACTATATTTTGTTTATATAAAAAATAAATCATGAAGATTTATTAATTTTCTTAATACACTAAACTGATATAAAAAACATATTTTTAGTCTTGATTGATGTTCTAGCTAGCCTGAAAATACTTTTAATGTTAAATGAGCAAATAAAAAAAATTATATATACATGTTTCATAATTGTTCCCAACATATGCCGCAGCATCCAATTAAACTGATTCGAATAAAATTATTCCTCTTTGGCATAAAAAAAAGAAGCCTAGTTTAGGAATTTCAATATAAGACATTTGTAGAATTTACCCATTTATGGTATCCACATTATCCCAAATACCTTACATTTACTTTTAATTTCATCTACACTCAATTATTTTTTCCTATATATATATATATATATATATATATATATCCTATTTTTTAAAAAAAATATTTAAGTGTGAGTTTTACTAATGTGCGATCAAAAACTTTTATAAAATATATGTATTGATATTTTTTGAAGAATTCTTTTTTATGTTTTAAGTGATAACATATTAAAAACATCCAAAAAAAATATAAAGGAATATTAAATTACTGCTTAGTTTTAGAGTTATGCCTTTAAAATAGTTGTCTACCAAATTAATTGCATGTCAATTGTTTTTCTAAAGGGTTGCACACCATTTGAAAGCTTGTTAAAGTCTTTTCTCGATTACAATTTTCTTTGTATTTTTTAGTGCTTGTCTTTTTCATTGCTTTGTCCCTATAATAGATATAAATTAGATTTTAGTCCTACTCCTTGTGTGTTTCTTGGTTATAATGCTTCTTACTTGGGTTATATATGTCTTGATTTGTCTTCCAATCATATATGCATTACACAACATGTTTGGTTCCATGAAAATGTATTTACCTTTGCATATTTTGAACAAATAATATCATTTCCCTTATCATCCATGATAACATCCTTATCATCCTTGACATTTTTTCCATCACTAACGGATTATACCTCATGTTGACCTAAAACAAATCCTAAAGCCAACACTTCACAATTTATTCCTATACCATTTGAAAGCTCGTTTAAGTCTTTTCCTTATTATAGTTTTCTTTATATTTTTTAGTGTTTGTTTTTTCTATTGCTTCATCCTGATAATAGATATAATTTAGATTTTTGTAATGCTCCTTGTGTGTTTTTTAGTTATAATGCCTCTCACTTGGGCTATAGATGTCTTGATTTGTCCTCCAGTCACATATGCATTGCATGGCATGTTTGGTTTCATGAAACTGTGCTTACCTTTGCATATTCTAAACAAACAATATCATTCTTTTTATCATCCATGACAACATCCTTATCAGTTTTGATATCTTTTCCATCACCTACGGATTATACCTCCTGTTGACTTAAAACAAACCCCAAAGCCAACACTTTTCCATAATCTATTCCTATACATAATAGTCTTGTTCATCTATGTCCCTCATCTATAACTTACATCTCTCATCAAACTAAGACAAACCCCATGAACACACCTCTCCATAACTTATTCCCGTGAGTAATAATCCTGATGATCTATCTCTAATTTGCTTTTCTTTTATTGATCACTCTCTAAGTATGGTTTCTGCTTCTCCAGGCACTACTTTTCTTCCATCAGGGTTTTATCCTTCACTTGTGTTGTCTTCTATTCTATAGCTTAGTCCAATATTGGATTCTCCCTTATATATGTCTCCTCTTGGGTTAAATCTAGTAATTGATCTTTCTAACTTTAATCTTTAGCATGTCTCAAATAGTGATCAAGTGCCTCCAACATAACCTTCCCGATTTCATCTCATAGTTCATCGTTTACTGCAACCTAAGCATGCTAACCTTAATATGTTATTAATGCCTTCAAATTCTTTGATTACTTCTCCTTTTAATAGGGAACCACTAACCTTCAAAGAAGCCACCAAGTATTTAGCATGACATTAGGCCATGTAAGATGAAATTAAGGCTTTGTATTCAAAAGGTACATCGATTCTTATTCCTTTTCTTTCATATATGAATACTATTGGTAATCATTAGGTATATAAAATTAAAAGGCATGTAGATGGCAATATTAAAAAATACAAAGCTCGTCTAGTTGTTAAAAAGTTTACACAGTAAGAGGGAATTGACTTTTTAGAAACTTTCAGTCTTGTATTTAAACATATTACTATAAGTTTAGTACTCACTATTGTTATTTCTTGTGGTTGGTTCATTGATCAACTTTATTTTCATAATGCCTTCTTAAATGAGATCATTTATCAAGAGATGTATAGGGAGCAACCATTTAGCTTCAATCATTCTACTATATCCTTTCATGTTTGTCGCTTTTATAAGTCTACATACAGCTTAAAATAGACCCTTTGAGAATGGTATACTACGCTTAGTTATTACCTTCTTTCTCTCATTTTGTATGCCTTTAAAGTTGATACATCATTGTTTATTTTAGTTACGGGTGATGCTATGCCTTTATTACGATGTGTATGGATGACTTTTTGTTTACTATGAGCAATCTTGTTATGCTTGAACAATTGATTCACTTGTTGAATGTATAGTTTAAACTTTAAGACTTAGGCTTTATGCACTATTTTTTAGGGATTGAATTTAAACACACCTTTATGTGATTCAAGCTCATATAACACAAATATTGTAATTAAGATCCAAATTTTTTTTATCTAAACTCAAGCTCAAGTCAGCCCAAATCCAATCTAAATTAACCTAGGTATATAAAGAAAAGTTACAAGAGAATGAATTTTCTTTCTTCTAATTCTTGTGGCGGTCATAACCCTTCCTTCCTCAAACCAAAGATTTTAATTTTTAATTTTGAGTTTTTGGTTTAAGAAAAGTGGAAGTAGTAAGGAAGTGATTCTCTTTCATGTTACTTTTAATTATGATTTGTTTATAGAAGGATTAAAAAAAGAGAGAAAGATTAGGGTTTATAAGGATTAGAAGTTTATGTTGTTAAGATTGATTTATGATTATTAAGGGTTTATTGTTAGGTGATTAGTTAGCATGTTATTAGAAATAAGGATTTATGGGTTGATTTGTTTAAATTAATTTTATGGGTTAAGAAATTAATTTTAAACTTACTGGAAAATCTAGACAGAATGGCCTTGAGGTTGAAGATGATCAAATGTTATTTTGGTCCTTGATTTATAAATTTTTTAGTTTAGTTCCTAAACTTTTAAAAAACTATAATTTGACCCCTAAATGTATTTTAAGATTCTAGACAGTGTTATTATGAGGTTAATAATTGATTATGAGGTTATAATTTACTTTTCACTATTTCTTAGTCGAACAGTGAATACCAAGGTAAAAAAGAAAAAGAAAACGAAAAGGAAGGGAAAAAGAAGGACGGCTGACCTGTTAACCCTCACAGTGATGCTGGTGGCGGTAGAGAGAAAGCCAATAATGGTTCACGGTGGTTATGACGGTGGCGAGCAGTGTTAACTGCAGTTTTTCTTTTCCTTCCCTATGTAGAGGCACCAACCTTTGTTTTTTTTCCTTCCTCATTTGTTGCTGTTTGGTTCTTCTCCTTTTGGTCTCTGATAGGGGAAGAACTGCTGGTGGCTTGACACGACTAAAAGATTGATATCTTCTCTTAAGTGCAGGAGCGCCGAAGTAATAAATAACTTGGTAAGACTGGGGTTAAACCACAGGAGATCAATTGTATAAATTATAGATAACAATAAATAACAATAATAATAAAAATAATAATAGCAACAATAATAACTCTAAATACTAATACTAATACTACTACTACTACTACTAATAATAATAATAATAACAACAACAATAAAAACAACAATAATAAAGAAGAAGAAGAAGAGGTTGATAAGAAATTTGAGATGAAAAATTAATGTAAGAATTAAACAATGATAACAACAAATGTCAATATTAGAAGATC